>NC_088220.1:26454830-26620908 GCF_036934945.1 Oncorhynchus masou masou | reverse complement strand
TTCAAATGATACCAAGAATATGCATATCCTTGCCTCTGGGTCTGAGCTACAGGCAGTTAGATTTGGGTATGTCTTCAGGCGGAAATTGAGAACAAAGGGATGCAGCCATAACAGGTTTTAAACAGCCATCACTAACATTGAGTGGCTGCTGCCACTATACTGACTCAAATCTCTAGCCACTTTAATAATAAAAAATTGGATGTAATAACTGTATCACTAGTCACTTTAAACAATGCCACTTTATATAATGTTAACATACCCTACATTACTCATCTCATATGTACATCAAGATACATGTATGTATGCATCTTGACTATGCCGTTCGGCGATCGATCATCCATATATTTATATGTACATATTCTTGTTCATTCCTTTACACTTGTGTGTATGAGGTAGTTGTTTTGAAATTGTTAGATTACATGTTAGATATTACTGCACGGTTGGAACCAGAAGCTAAAGCATTTTGCTACACTCGCAGTAACGTCTGCTAAACAAGTGCATTTGACCAATAAGATATGATTTGACGTACATATTAAACTTCAATCATCTCAGGCCAGCGGCATAACATATTAATTCATGGTTAGATCAGAATCGCTGTCAAAATCATTGGTCTGTACAGAGAATTAAGTCCAAACCACAAGTCCAAATCCCACTCTCCATCCATGTCTTAGGAAAGGGCTGAAACAGACACATTTTTATGAAAATTATGTTTTGCATAGAAAGAGATTTGATTGGTCTGAAGCCAAATCCAAACTGGCCTCCCTTGGGGGACGTTTTGCTGCACTAGAAAAACCCACAGCTCAGCTCAGCTCAACGCTGATTGGCTAATTATTTTATCATTGTTTTTATCAAGGGAGGCCAAATGCTTGCTGGCATCAATCTATCAAAATGTCAGCAAAATGTCATAATCTTTTGTTCCAGACAGCATCAGGTACATGGACTAGACATACGGACACAGAGGGGTGCTATTTCCCTCGCTCGCACTGTGTATGTTGAGTCTACTACAGTCATGGCCAAAAGTTTTGAGAATGACACAAATTTTAATTTTCACAAAGTCTGCTGTCTCAGTATGTATGATGGCAATTTGCATATACTCCAGAATGTTATGAAGAGTGATCAGATGAATTGCAATGAATTGTTCTTTGCCATGCAAATGAACTGAATCCCCCCAAAACATGTCCACTGCATTTCATCCCTGCCACAAAAGGACCAGCTGACATCATGTCAGTGATTCTCTCATTAACACAGGTGTGAGTGTTGACAAGGACAAGGCTGGAGATCACTCTGTCATGCTGATTGAGTTCGAATAACAGACTGGAAGCTTCAAAAAGAGGACTCTCCCCAGATCTTAATACCATTGAGAACTTGTGGTCAATCCTCAAGAAGCGGGTGGACAAACAAAACCCCACAACTTCTGAAAAACTCCAAGCATTGATTATGCAAGAATAGGTTGCCATCAGTCAGGATGTGGCCCAGACGTTAATTGACAGCATGCCAGGGCAGATTGCAGAGGTCTTGAAAAAGAAGGGTCAACACTGCAAATATTGACTCTTTGCATCAACTTCATGTAATTGTCAATAAAAGCCTTTGACACTTATGAAATGCTTGTAATTATACTTCAGTATTCCATGGTAACATCTGACAAAAATATCTAAAGACACTGAAGCAGCAAACTTTGTTGAAATTAATATTTGTGTCATCCTCAAAACTTTTGGCCACGACTGTACAGTGGCCCCCACAACTTTGACAGAGGCCCCAATCAGTGAACACTTGACTGGCCTGCACGGAGCCCTGACATTAACTCCATCGAACACCTTTGGAATGAATTCGGTACGCTGACTGCGAGTCAGGTCTAATCACTGAACATCAGTGCCCAACCTCACTAATGGTCTTGTGGCTGAAGAGAAACAAGTACCCGCAGCAATGTTCCAACATCTAGTGGAAAGCCTTCCTAGAAGAGTTGAGGCTGTTACAGCACCAAAGGGGAGAACAACTCCATTATAATGCCCATGATTTTTGAATGAGATGTTGGATGTGCAGGTGTCCACATACTTTTAATCATGTAGTGTAGATTTAATATTTTAGTGAGGGTGATTTGGAACTTCCTGCTCTTACTAAGCATATTTTTTTTCAAACAATGAAATGAGAACATTGCAGTAGCTTTTTGGGAACTTAGCATCCCTCTCTCTCTTTTGGTCTCTCTCATCAAGTTCTCGCAGACTAAATTTAGTGTGACTTTCTTCTGTATTACATTTGATCTTACAGCCCTCATGCAAATCTATTCTACAGATCTCTTGTTCACTTGTGTGTGTGGTGTATCTTACTCCTGTGTTGTATCTCATTTAATGCTTTATCGTATACATTACAACATTTTCATGCATTGGTCTGTGAAATGAAGAAGTGAGATCAAGAGAGTATTCAAACACTTCCTTTCCCCTCCCTGAAATGACACAATCTATTGCGTGTTTTGGTCAAACATTCTAGTCACACGATGTGGCAGGTTGATTTAGTTTGTAATCCGAGTTTGGAACTTCAATAATGAATCCACTGATTGTGGTGTTTGGACTTTTGATGTCAGAAGAACTGTCTAATGGTAATATCCAATGAGTGCACTTGTTTGCACAATTTTTTTAAATACTAGAACCGATAGGCCTCGGTGATCCCCTTCAAGCCAATGAGCAGTCACTTTGACTGCAACGGTCTCAGTGTAATTAATACATTTAATATACAGTTAATTCGGAAGTATTCAGAACCCTTTATATTCTCCACATTGTGTTACGTTACAGCCTTATTCTTAAATGGATTAAATAATTTTAATCCTCATCAATCTACACACAATAGCCCATAATGACAAAGTGAAAACAACAGGTTTTTAGAAATGTTAAGACATTTTATAAGAGAAAGAAATATCTTATTTACAAATGAGACTCGAAATTGAGCTCAGGTGCATCCTGTTTCCATTGATCATCCTTGAGATGTTTCTACAACTCTATGACTTGCCTGATTAAATAAAGGTAAAAAAAAAGATGTTTCTACAACTTTATTGTAGTCCACCTGTGGTAAATTCATTTGATTGGACATGATTTGGAAAGGCACACACCTGTCTATATAAGGTCCCACAGTTGACAGTGCATGCCAGAGAAAAAAAACAAGCCATGAGGTCAAAATAATTGTCTGTAGAGCTCTTACAAAGGATTGTGTCAAGGCACAGATCTCGGGAAGGGTACTAAAGAATATCTGCAGCATTGAAGGTCCCCAAGAACACAGTGTCCTCCATCATTCTTAAATAGAAGAAGTTTGGAAACACCAAGACTCTTCCTAGAGCTGGCTGCCCGGCCAAACTGAGCAATTGGGGGAGAAGGGCCTTGGTCAAGGAGGTGACCAAGATCCCGATGATCACTCTGACAGAGCTCCAGAATTCTTCTGCGGAGATGGGAGAACCTTCCAGAAGGACAATCATCTCTGCAGCACTCCACCAATCGGGCCTTTATGGTAGAGAGGCCAGAAGGAAGTCACTCCTCAGAAAAAGGCACATGATAGACAGCTTGGAGTTGCCAAAAGGCACCTAAAGGACTCTCACCTAAAGGACTCCTAAAGGACTCTTGGGCCATGAGAAACAAGATTGAACTCTTCGACAAGTCTGGAGGAAACCTGGCACCATCCTTACGGTGAAGCATGGTGGTGGCAGCATCACGCTGTGGGGATGTTTTTCAGCAACATGGACTGGGAGACTAGTCAGGATCGAGGGAAAGATGAATGGAGCAAAGTCTCAGAATGTCTTTGAGTGGCCCAGCCAGAGCCCGGACTTCAACCCTATCGAACATCTTTGGAGAGACCTGAAAATAGCTGTGCAGCAACGCTCCACATCCAACCTGACAGAGCTTGAGAGGATCTGCAGAGAAGAATGGGAGAAACTACCCAAATACAGGTGTGCAAAGCTTGTAGCATCATACCCAAGAAGACTCGAGGCTGTAATCACTGCCAAAGGTGCTTCAACAAAATACTGAGTAAAGGGCCTGAATAGTACCTATGTAAATGTGATATTTCAGTTTCTTATTTTAAATACATTTGCTAAAATTAAAAAACTGTTTTTGCTTTGTCATTATGGAATATTGTGTGTATATATTTTTTAGATTATGGCTGTAAAATAACAAAATGTGGAAAAAGTCAAGGGTTCTGAATACTGTAAAAATGTATTTCCTTTTGATGTGGCATGAACACAACCAGTCTTGATGTATTAATCTGATTGCCAAATAAATCACTTCAAAAAGTAGGTTACCTAATAAAATATTTCCAGCATCTGAACAGTGTACTGTGCAACCTCCAACTTTCCTTCAATTCGCAAGTGGCTGAAACTACTATCGCCCCTGAGATTGATCTGAGATTGATGTGTCTTTCTGTTGGCGGCCGTCTCAGTCAAATAAATATAAAAATACTGTATTTGGACAGGCAAGGAGCTACTGTAGTCAGGGCCAGGCCCCCTAAGGCCCACCAATAACGGCCCTAGCGGCCCTGAGTGAGGCTACAGTTTTTTCCATTCTGTGAAACATATATGTTTGTCTGTGTCACACCTTGATCTGTTTCACTTGTCTTTGTGTTTGTCTCCACCACCTCCAGGAGTAGCCCATCTTCACCATTATCCCCAGTGCATTTATACCTGTGTTCTCTGTTTATCTGTTGCCAGTTCGTCTTGTCTTGTCAAGCCTACCAGCGTGTTTTTTCATGCTACTGTTTTTCCTAGTCTCTGTTTTCTAGCATTCCCGGTTCCGACATTTTCTGCCTGCCATGACACTGAGCCTGTCTGCCTGACCATTCAGCCAGCCCTGACCTCGAGCCTGCCTGCCACGTCTGGAGGAAACCAGGCACCGCTCATCACCTGGCCAATACCATCCCTATGGTGAAGTATATGAACAACACAACATCTAAATTCTATACACTTGCCATAGTGAGTCCTTCATTTAAAGATTTAACATGTTTTTTACCCTTTATAGTCTCAACATACAGCCATACTAACCATTTCCATCTAAAACATGGTATTGTGTCTAGCCAACAGCTGAAACCCAAAAGGAATCAGTTGTACCCGGCCGAAGACACCAGAGAGCCACAAACCATTATTAGGGAAACATTGGACTTTGATTTGCTGGTCCTCTCTGTTTCACTTCTTATTTCTCTCACCTCTCCTCCTCTCAAATTCCTGTCTTTCTACGTCTCTCACTTCTTCATTTGTTTTTTTAATTATCACAACCTAAAATGGAGTGAAAGAACCTACTAATTGTGAAGAAAAAGGTAGTGTATTCATGTCAGTGTTGGACAGCAGGGTGTGAGAGCTGACCACTGCCCTGACACAACGGATGAGGTGTTATATTCTCCGGCTCCAACATCTCTTCTTCACACTCAAATGTAGCGTCACTTATCACATACTATATTTGACATCCTGTCGAAATCCATCACACAGGAGACATGTAACCAGCCTGTCTGTTTATATAATGAAGAAGTGAGACTTTGATGACGTCGCCCTTCCTCTTTCCTCTGAGTCAGAACCTATGATTAGGGTCAAAATTATACTTCTGCTGTTACTCTTCACAAACTGGGTGAATTCTTCTGAGTGGCAGGAACAGCTATCTCTCATACTATCCTTGCATTTGTTTTGTTTGTGCTGTAAGACATTGCCAGATTATGGAAATGCAGCTCTGAATAGAAAATAGAGGACTTTGTCGAAGTACCAAAGTTAATTTTATAAACTGAGACCCTGCATTGTAAAGAGACATGGAGGCTGTTTTAGGACTGTTGGTGATCTCAGCAGGAGTGTCTCATGGTAAGAAACATCTTTATATGTGTTGGTTTCCCTCTTCTTTTATGCAGAATATAATATCAGTAGTCTTCTATACATGTAGCAGAAATGACGGATGGTGATAGACAATATTCAGAACACTGTAGAAGACAGTTGTCTCTTTACTCATTGTCCCATGATAATGATCACTGACTTAATGATCCCTATCACGTTGATGCTGTTGGTTTGGTTGTACTGTTAGCCGCTTGTATCCTCATCTGTAAAATGATACATGACTTGATATGGGTTAGAACAGTGATAGTCACTAGTGTCTATTTTTCTTCTTGATCATCAGGCTTGGAGTCTTCCTGTGATGCTAGACAGAATGGATCTCAGTGTTATGGAGCTCTGGGGGGAACTGTCTATCTCCAGCTGGCTGATACCACGGCATATAATCACTACTCATTTCATAAATGCTCAACTGGTGCTCAAACAAAGATACTGAAAACAAAGGTCACACTGTCTTCAATTAGTGCGTCTTTTATTACCAGAGTACACTTCTTCATAAACAATAGGACATTGAGGTTAAATAACACACAAAGGAATGATTCTGGTGAATACCTGCTCCAAACATATGATTCAGATGGGAAATCATCAGGGAGCAGAGGACTACAACTGTTCATCGAAGGTAAATAACTTACTTGCCAGATAATAACTTGCAAAATAATTATTACATATGATAACTTTGACAAGCTATTTCTCTGGCTAAACTACAAATATGTGACTACCTAATAATACAAATAATGAGAAATGCATTTTATGTGTAACCATGGAGTCATTTTTATTTTCATATGTCACGACCTCCGCCGAAGTTGGTGCCTCTCCTTGTTCGGGCGGTGTTCGGCGCTTGTCGCCACCGATCCATGTTTCTGTGTTCCATGTGTTATGTCTTGAGTGTACACACCTGGTTCCCATTAAGTTATTATTAGTTCCAGATGTATCCCTCTGGTTCCCATTATGTCTTGTGTGTGATTGTTCCTGTTATGTGTTATTGTTGCGTGTTAGGATTTGTTTCTCGTACATGGATTTAATGTACTGTTATTTTTCCCGAGTAAAGTCCGTTATTTTTACTCAGTTCTGTTTCCTGCACTTGACTCCTTCCTCACCTATACACCACTGACGCTGACATCATAGTCTACTGAAAATACATAGTCATAACCACATCCATCAACATTAAATCATCTGTATTTCAAATAACCAAACAGTTATTGTGTGTCATGAATCTGCTGCTCCTGTTGACTACAGTAGTTTCTGTGGCTTTCAAGAAGAATGGCTGTTGGTGTGTTGTAATGTGTTTTTCCCTCTTACAACAGTTACATATCCTCCTTCCCCCACAGCTCCAGTGTCCAGTCCTCAGCTGTCCTCTGAGTGTCTGTCTCATGGAGAGATGAGGGTGTCCTGCTCCTCTGAGGGGGATGGTCCCCAGTACAGCTGGACTCTGGATGGACAGACGCTGAGAGACACTGATGCCCCTCCTGATAATAAGACAAACACCGTCACTCTGAAGAAAGGCCTGTCAGGAAATCTCACCTGTACCGTCAGAAACAACATCAACCGTAATACTGTCAGCAGAATAATCTCACACTGTTCAGGTAATCTACTGTTCAATTTACTTTGTTAAAAATACATTATGATCAACAATATCAAAGATTAATGATGATTATAATGATCAATGAGAAATAATATCAATAAGAATTGACCTGTTTCGAAACAGCACTATCCATTTGCCAGCATGTAATCCAGATACGAATGTGATTACTGTTGTTTGGATTGCCTACAGGGCTGATGTATGTTAACTGCACCTTATCCAACGGGACAAAGATATCAGAGTGGGTGAATGCCACTGGTAATAGCCTGTGTGTTGAGTCTACAACAGTGACGACTGAGTCTCCCACCAGTAAAACCTTCACTGGTAAGGGCCTGGGGCATGACACCCTAATGACCTCCAGACCCAGCAATCACACCCAGGGCTTGACTAACAGCACTTGTACTAACACCACTCAGACCCTTTGGATTTTTAGTAAGTGATCATGCTTATTCTGATGTATAATTGCTATCATTATCATTATTATCATTAAGATGTTTTTATAATGGAGCAATCTTCATTCTTATATGTTGTTGTGTCTGCTTCCTCTCTTAGCCAAAAAGTACATACGGATGGCAGCAGGGTCTCTGGCAGGAGTGGTCCTTGTCTTATTGATAGTGTTGGCAGTTTACTGTGTCCAGAAGAAAAATAAACCTCCTTCAAAGGCTCAAGGTTAGAGGACATTTAACTGTAGATCTTCATTTTACTCTAATACTACAATTGACCATGTCAGTCTGTCAGGGAGATATTTAGACATAATCTCTCTCTCTTTCTCTCTCTCTCTCGCGCGGTCTCTCTCTCTCGCGCGGTCTCTCTCTCTCTCTCGTGCGCGCGGTCTCTCTCTCTCTCTCTCTCGCATGCGCACGGTCTCTCTCTCTCGCGCGCGGTCTCTCTCTCGCGCGCGGTCTCTCTCTCTCGCGCGGTCTCTCTCTCTCTCTCTCTCTCTCGCTCGGTCTCTCTCTCTCTAGCTCGGTCTCTCTCTCTCTCGCGCGGTCTCTCTCTCTCTCGCGTGGACTCTCTCTCTCTCGCGCGGACTCTCTCTCTCGCGGACTCTTTCTCTCTCTCTCGCGCGGACTCTCTCTCTCGCGCGGACTCTCTCTCTCGCGCGGTCTCTCTCTCTCTCGCGCGGTCTCTCTCTCTCGCGCGGTCTCTCTCTCCCTCTCTCTCTCGCATGCGCGCGGTCTCTCTCTCTCGCGCGCGGTCTCTCTCTCTCTCGCTCGGTCTCTCTCTCTCTAGCTCGGTCTCTCTCTCTCTCGCGCGGTCTCTCTCTCTCTCGCGGACTCTCTCTCTCTCGCGCGGACTCTCTCTCTCTCTCGCGGACTCTTTCTCGCTCTCTCGCGCGGACTCTCTCTCTCGCGCGGTCTCTCTCTCTCGCGCGGTCTCTCTCTGCGCCGGTCTCTCTCTCTCGCGCGTGGTCTCTCTCTCTCTTGCGCGGTCTCTCTCTCTCTCGCGCGCGGTCTCTCTCTCTCGCGCGCGGTCTCTCTCTCTCGCGGTCTCTCTCTCTCTCACGGTCTCTGTGTCACTCTGTCTCTCTGTCCTCTCTTTCCTCTCTGTAGCCTGTGGGACAGTGAGTGACAGTGTCTACCTTACACCATGTCTCCTGCAGAATGATGATGTCAACATCTTGAAGATTATTTTTTTTACTCCAGTGCTAAACTCTTCAGTCCAAAGGTTGATGAGTTTAGGCCCTAAACGTTCCACATGTTAACTGATAGTGATTTCATGTTGCAAAAAAAGAATAGCAGTCAGAAATACAGTATCTACTAACTATTACGTTGTTAAGAGTAAGATAAACAGGATAACAGCTACAATTTTTATTTATTTATATATATATATATATATATATATATATATATATATATATATATATATATATATTTCATTGAACAAGTAAACTTTTTGTACAGTGTGTGTGTTGCAGATGTATTGGAGGAGCTGTTTAATCTCACTCAGTCCTACATGGTTCTCTTGTCCTCTGACGACCTCCGCATAGCTGCGCTGGCCCTGCTATTGGGCCCTGTGGAATGGAGGGGGGCCAGGTCTGGGCCGATGGAAGTGGTGATGCTCTGGTGGTGGGTGGGGCCTGTGGGATGTGCTGGTCTGGTGGGGCGTTGAGGGGGCCTGGGGCTCCTTAGTGGTGCAGTGGTCTGGTAGGGGTCTCTGGGCGGTCCTCTGTCCAGTGCGGCATAGAGTCTTTGTCTACCAAGTGACATGTCCTTTAGAGACTTTGCAAACACCCCTACTGTCTGCTTCCTCAGGTGGGAGTGGTTGTACAGGTGCTCTGGGGTGATTATTGAGAGGTGAGCAACGTGCACGTTCGGGAGTAGGCCACACCCTCTGGTGATGTCAGCATTGACTTTCTGAATGGTACGGGATGAAAGTTTTTGCGGGGCAGCAAAGCGGAGATGGTGATGTGGGAATTGGGAACCGCTCAGAGGCTCTCTCTTCTACTCTGCTGGCCAGACTGTCGACTCTCTCCTGCTCCTCTTGCAGGTTGTTGGTGCTGTAGTTAATAACAATGTGGCCTAGTGTGCCAAAGTCAGGCTGGAACAGGATGTGGAGGGCATCCTGTGTTTTTGGGCACCATATTTTGGACACCGTGTAATGGAGGAAGAGTTTATCCTCTTGGATGAATTTCCCATTTGAGTCAATGAGGATGGCCACCTCAGTGGGTTTGACCAGACTAGTGCGTTTACAGTCTGTGGCTGGGGTACACAGGGGTACACTCTCTCACTGATGAGCTATAGGTGTACCTACCATAGGAGTTGGGACCCTTTTTTGTTGGTTATGTTGTCATAGTTGTGCCTAGGGGGGCATATGGGGGAGGGAATGCTGTCAACTCCAGGCAGGTGCCACACTGTGTGCTGACAGTGTCAAATTCTTGTTTGGTTCTGGCATTTAGGTCACCACAGACTAGTACATGTCACTGGGCCTGGAAATGATTGATTTCCCCCTCCAGGATGGAGAAGCTGTCTTCATTAAAGTATGGGGATTCAAGTGGGAGGATATACAGTTGAAGTCGGAAGTTTATATACAACTTAGCAAAATACATTTAAAATCCGTTTTTCACAATTCCTGACATGTTTTTATTGGGTCAGTTAGGATCACCACTTTATTTTAAGAATGTGAAATCTCAGAATAATAGCAGAGAATTATTTATTTCAGCTTTTGTTTCTTTCGTCACATTCCCAGTGGGTCAGAAGTTTACATACACTCAATTAGTATTTGGTAGCATTGCCTTTAAATTATTTAACTTGGGTCAAACGTTTTGGGTAGCCTTCCACAAACTTCCCACAATAGGTTGTGTGGATTTTGGCCCTCCTGACAGAGCTGGTGTAACTGACTCAGGTTTGTAGGCCTCTTTGCTCACACACGCTTTTTCAGTTCTGCCCACACATTTTCTATAGGATTGAGGTCAGGGCTGGCCACTCCAATACCTTGACTTTGTTGACTTTAAGCCATTTTGCCACAACTTTAGAAGTATGCTTGGGGTCATTGTCCATTTGGAAGATCCGTTTGGAAATTGCTAACAATGATTAACCAGACTTGTGGAGGTCTATAATCTTTTTTCTGAGGTCTTGGCTGATTTATTTGGATTTTTCCATGATGTCAAGAAAGAGGCACTGAGTTTGAAGGTAGGCCTTGAAGTTCATCCACAGGTAAACCTCCAACTGACTCAAATTATGTCAATTAGCCGAACAGAAGCTTCTAAAGCCATAACATAATTTTATGGAATTTTCCAAGCTTTTTAAAGGCACAGTCAACTTAGTGTATGTAACCTTCTGACCCACTGGAATTGTGATAGAGTGAAATAATCTGTCTGTAAACAATTGTTGGAAACATTACTTTTGTCATGCACAAAGTAGATGTCCTGACCGACTTGCCAAAACTATAGTTTGTTAACAAGAAATTGTGGAGTGGTTGAAAAACGAGTTTTAATGACTCCAACATAAGTGTGTGTAAACTTCTGACTTCAACTGTAGGTAGCACACAGAAGGACACTTTTCTCTGTTAACCTGTCTAGGACTGGACCCTGTTCCGGTAGCGGAAACCCTCGCCAACAGCCAATGAAATTGCAGGGCGCCAAATTCAATCAACAGAAATCTCATAATTCAATTTTCTCAAACATACAAGTATTAGGCACCATTTTAAAGATACAATTCTCATTAATCCAACCACAGTGTCCGATTTCAATAAATACCATTTTGGCGAAAGCAGAACATATCCTTATGTTAGGTCAGCAACTAGAAAGCATACAGCAATTTTCCAAGTAAAGAGAGGAGTCACAAAAAGCAGGAATATTGATCAAATTAATCACTAACCTTTGATATTCTTCATCAGATGACACTCCCGGGACAACATGTTACACAATACATGTATGTTTTGTTAGATCAAGTTCATATTTATATCCAAAAACTTCAGTTTACATTTGGCTTTGCCTCAAACATCTCGTTAATTTGCACAGAGCCACATCAAATCACAGAAATACTCATAATAAAAATTAATAAAAAAGATACAAGTGTTAATCACAGATTTAAGGATATACTTCTCCTTAACCTGTTAACTCTAGGGGCGCAATTTCATTTTTGGATGAAAAACGTTCCCGTTTTAAACAAGATATTTTGTCACAAAAAGATGCTCGACTATGCATATAATTGATAGCTTTCGAAAGAAAACACTGACGTGTCCAGAACTGCAAAGATATTTTCTGTGCGTGCCCTAGAACGTGAGCTTCAGGCAAAACCAAGATGAGACGGCATCCAGGAAATGAGCAGGATTTTTGAGGCTCTGTTTTCCAATGTCTCCTTATATGGCTGTGAATGCGAGAGGAGTAAGTCTGCCCTTTCTGTCGTTTCCCCAAGGTGTCTGCAGCATTGTGACGTATTTGTAGGCAGATCATTGGAAGATTGACCATAAGAGACCACATTTACCAGGTGTCCGCCCGGTGTCCTGCGCCGAAATTGGTGCGCAAAAGTCAGCTGCAAGTATTTTTCCACGGAATTTAGAGAAGAATACAGGCTTCCACGAACGATATATCAATGAATAGATATGTGAAAAAACACCTTGAGGATTGATTCCAAACAACGTTTGCCATGTTTCGGTCGATATTATGGAGTTAATTCGGAAAAAGTTTGACGTTGTAGGTGACTGAATTTTCGGTTCGTTTCGGTAGCCAAATGTGATGTACAAAACGGAGCGATTTCTCCTACACACAGACGCTTTCAGGAAAAACTGCGCATTTGGTATGTAACTGAGAGTCTCCTCATTGAAAACATCCGAAGCTCTTCAAAGGTAAATGATTTTATTTATTTGGTTATCTGGTTTTTGTGAAAATGTTGCGTGCTAAATGCTACTCAAAATGCTAAGCTAGCTTAGCATACTCTTACACAAATTAGTGAATTGCTATGGTTCAATAGCATATTTTGAAAATCTGAGATGACAGTGTTGTTAAGAAAAGGCTAAGCTTGAGAGTAGGCGCATTATTTTCATTTTATTTGCGATTTTCAGAAATCGTTAACGTTACATTATGCTAATGAGCTTCAGGCTATAACTGTATACAGGTTTTTTTCATAGCCAAATGTGAACAAAACGGAGCGATTTGTCCTACACAAATAATATTTTTTGAAAAACTGCACATTTGCTATGTAACTGAGAGTCTCCTCATTGAAAACATCCGAAGCTCTTCAAAGGTAAATGATTTTATTTATTTGGTTATCTGGTTTTTGTGAAAATGTTGCGTGCTAAATGCTACTCAAAATGCTAAGCTAGCTTAGCATACTCTTACACAAATTAGTGAATTGCTATGGTTCAAAAGCATATTTTGAAAATCTGAGATGACAGTGTTGTTAAGAAAAGGCTAAGCTTGAGAGTATGCGCATTATTTTCACTTTATTTGCGATTTTCAGAAATCGTTAACGTTGCGTTATGTTAATGAGCCTGAGGCTTTAGTCACGATCCCGGATCCGGGATGGAGAGTTTCAAGAAGTTAACCTCTCTGGCCCACCCGACACGCTAGCGTCCCACCTTGCCAACAATAAATGCAAATGCGCTACGCCAAATGCTAATAACACTCGTTAACCTCTTGAAACTCCCCATCCCGGATCCGGGATTGTGACTAAGCCTCAGGCTCATTAGCATAACGCAACGTTAACGATTTCTGAAAATCGCAAATAAAATTAAAATAATGCGTTTGCTCTCAAGCTTAGCCTTTTCTTAACAACACTGTCATCTCAGATTTTCAAAATATGCTTTTGAACCATAGAAATTGACTAATTTGTGTAAGAGTATGCAAAGCTAGCATAGCATTTTGTGTAGCATGTAGCACGCAACATTTTCACAAAAGCCAGATAACCAAATAAATAAAATCATTTACCTTTGAAGAGCTTCTGATGTTTTCAATGAGGAGACTCCCAGCCACATACCAAATGCGCAGTGTTTCCTGAAAGCGTCTGTGTGTAGGAGAAATCGTTCCGTTTTCTACATTGCGCCTGGCTACCGAAACGAACCGAAAATGCAGTCACCTACAACGTGAAACTTTTTCCGGATTAACTACATAATATCGACCGAAACATGGCAAACGTTGTTTGGAATCAATCCTCAAGGTGTTTTTTCACATATCTCTTCATTGACATGCAGTTCGTGGAAGCTTGCTTCTCTCTCTGTGCCCCATGGAAAAATACTGGCAGGTGACTTTTGCGCACCAATTTCGGCGCAGGACACCGGGCGGACACGTGGTAAATGTGGTCTCTTATGGTCAATCTTCCAACGATCTGCCTACAAATACGTCACAATGCTGCAGACACCTTGGGGAAACGACAGAAAGGGCAGACTCATTCCTCTTGCGTTCACAGCCATATAAGGAGATCATGAAAGACAGAGCCTCAAAAATCCTTGTCATTTCCTGGATGCCAAGTCATCTTGGTTTTGCCTGAAGCTCACGTTAAAGGGCACGCACAGAGAAGATATTTGTATTTCTGGACACGTCAGAGTGTTTTCTTTCGAACAGTAGCAATTATATGCATAGTCGAGCATCTTTTTGTGACAAAATATCTTGTTTAAAACGGGAACGTTTTTCTTCCAAAAATGAAATAGCGCCACCATAAGTGTAAGAGGTTAAAACTCAAACGTTCATTAAAACACACATGCAGGGTACTCAATTCAAGCTACACTCGTTGTGAATCTAGCCAACGAGTCAGATTTGTAAAATGCTTTTCGGCAAAAGCATGAGAAGCTATTATCTGATAGCATGCAACACCCCGAAATACCAGAAGGGGTACGTAGCCGGCGCTACACAACGCAGAAATAAAATATAAAACATTCATTACCTTTGACGAGCTTCTTTGTTGGCACTCCTATATGTCCCATAAACATCACAATTGGGTATTTTTTTCAATTAAATCGGTCCTTGTATACCCAAAATGTCAATTTATGAAGACCGTCAGATCCAGGAAAAACACAGTTTTTAAACGCAACGTTATTTTTTTAAATTAAAAAAGTTGCCTATAAACTTTGACAAAACACTTCAAACTACTTCTGTAATCCAACTTTAGGTATTAGTAAACGTTAATAAACGATCAAATTGATCACGGAGCGATCTGTATTCAATAGGCACAAGTTTGGAAAACGTAGCCAGCTTTTCCGATTCCATTTTTCACAGCTGTGGACCTGAAAACAGGATGTGGCTATTACTCAGATGACCAAGGATTTAGTTGAATCGAAATCACAACACTGGCGACATCGTGTGGAAGCTGTAGGAACTGTAATCTCACCCTTAAGTATTTTTCCTTCCAATAGACAATATATAGACTGGCGGATTGATTTTTTTTCGCCGTCGATTTTGTGATCAGGTTTCCTTGCGATTTTGACCACGGAACTCGTTCTGTTATAGTCACAGAGACACCATTGAACCAGTTCTAGAAACTTCAGAGTGTTTTCTATGCACACATACTAATCATATGCATATACTATATTCCTGGCATGAGTAGCAGGACGTTGAAACGTTGTGCGATTTTTAACAGAATGTTGAAAAAAGTAGCCCGATCTCTAAGAGGTGCAACCGCTGTGTCAGATTTCAAAAAAACTTTACGGAAAAAGCTAACCATGCAATAATCTGAGTACGGCACTCAGACTGTAACGGCTTTCTTTAGGTGAAGGAGAGTTGGACCAAAATGTGGCGTGGCTATTTAGATTCATGTTTAATAAAACAACTAAACACAAACACTACAAAACAAGAAACGTAACGTGAAAACCGAAACAGCCTAAACTGGTGCAAACTAACACAGGAACAATCACCCACGAAACACTCAAAGAATATGGCTGCCTAAATATGGTTCCCAATCAGAGACAACGATAAACACCTGCCTCTGATTGAGAACCACTTCAGACAGCCATAGACTATGCTAGAAAACCCCACTAAGCCACAATCTCCAATACCTACGAAAAACCCCAAGACAAAAACGCACCACATACCAAAACCCATGTCACACCCTGGCCTGACCAAATAAATAAAGAAAACACAAAATACTAAGACCAGGGCGTGACACAGACGACATACACAACCCAAGAATATATCCGCCATGTTGGAGTCAACATAAGTCAGAAATAGCATTATAAATATTAACTTAACTTGATGATCGTCGTCAGAATGCACTCCCAGGAATCCCAGTTCCACAATAAATGTTTGATTTGTTCCATAAAGTTCATAATTTACGTCCAAATTCCTCCTTTTATTAGGGCATTTAGTAAACAAATCTAAACTCAAGAGGCGCAGACAAGTTCAGCGGAAATGCCGGACGAAAATTCCAAAAAGGTATATTATTAGTCATAGAAACAAACCAAACGATGTATAGAATCAATCTTTAGGATGTTTTTATCAGAAATGTTCAATAATGTCCCAACTGGAAAATTAATTTGTCTGTAGAAAAGCAATGGAACGAGAGGTAACTTTCTCATGACCGCGAGTCACAAGACCGAGGCTGCTGGCAGACCTCTGACTCAATCCCCTCTCATTCCCCCCTCCTTCACAGTAGAAGCCTGAAACAATGTTCTAAAGACTGTTGACATCGAGTGGAAGCCTTTGGAAGTGCACGATGACCCATATCCCACTGTATATTCAATAGGGGCTGAGTTGAAAACCTACAAACCTCAAATTTCCCACTTCCTGGTGGATTTTTTTCTCAGGTTTTTGCCTGCCATGTGAGTTCTGTTATATTCACAGACATCATTCAAATAGTTTTAGAAACTTCAGTGTTTTCTATCCAATACTACCATATGCATTTATTAGCATCTGGGACTGAGTAGGAGGCAGTTTACTCTGGGCACGCTTTTCATCCAAACGTGAAAATGCCACCCCCTATCCATAAGACGTTTTAAGATTATTTCCTTTTTAATTTCTAGCCAAATGTAAAATGTTCCAGTTTTGATTCATTTAAATTGAGTGAGTTAGGTCTGCTCTATACCAAATTAGCATACGCCCTGAATCCCATCCCTGTTTCACACCTGGTAGTTTGGTGGATGGGACTACTATGGGAGAATGATGTACATACAGTGCCTTGTGAAAGTATTCGCCCCCCTTGAACATTTCAACCTTTTGCCACATTTCACGCTTCAAACATAAAGATATAAAACTGTATTTTTTTGTGAAGAATCAACAACAAGTGGGACACAATCATGAAGTGGAAAGTGCATTTGTGAACAGCAGTTTTCAGTTCTTTCCACAGATTCTCGATTGGATTCAGGTCTGGACTTTGACTTGGCCATTCTAACACCTGGATATGTTTATTTTTGAACCATTCCATTGTAGATTTTGCTTCCTGTTTTGGATCATTGTCTTGTTGGAAGACAAATCTCCGTCCCAGTCTCAGGTCTTTTGCAGACTCCATCAGGTTTTCTTCCAGAATGGCCTTGTATTTGGCTCCATCCATCTTCCCATCAATTTTAACCATCTTCCCTGTCCCTGCTGACGAAAAGCAGGCCCAAACCATGATGCTGCCACCACCATGTTTGACAGTGGGGATGGTGTGTTCACGGTGATGAGCTGTGTTGCTTTTACGCCAAACATAACGTTTTGCATTGTTGCCAAAAAGTTCAATTTTGTTTTCTTCTGACCAGAGCACCTTCTTCCACATGTTTGGTGTGTCTCCCAGGTTGCTTGTGGCAAACTTTAAACGACACTTTTTAAGGATATCTTTAAGAAATGGCTTTCTTCTTGCCACTCTTCCATAAAGGCCAGATTTGTGCAACATACGACTGTTGTCCTATGGACAGAGTCTCCCACCTCAGCTGTAGATCTCTGCAGTTCATCCAGAGTGATCATGGGCCTCTTGGCTGCATCTCTGATCAGTCTTCTCCTTGTATGAGCTGAAAGTTTAGAGGGACGGCCAGGTCTTGGTAGATTTGCAGTGGTCTGATAGTCCTTCCAATTCAATATTATCGCTTGCACAGTGCTCTTTGGGATGTTTAAAGCTTGGGAAATGTTTTTGTATCCAAATCCGGCTTTAAACTTCTTCACAACAGTATATCGGACCTGCCTGGTGTGTTCCTTGTTCTTCATGATGCTCTCTGCGCTTTTAACGGACCTCTGAGACTATCACAGTGCAGGTGCATTTATACGGAGAGTTGATTACACACAGGTGGATTGTATTTATCATCATTAGTCATTTAGGTCAACATTGGATCATTCTGAGATCCTCACTGAACCTCTGGAGAGAGTTTGCTGCACTGAAAGTAAAGGGGCTGAATAATTTTGCACGCCCAATTTTTCAGTTTTTGAATTGTTAAAAAAGTTTGAAATATCCAATAAATGTCATTCCACTTCATGATTGTGTCCCACTTGTTGTTGATTCTTCACAAAAAATACAGTTTTATATCTTTGTTTGAAGCCTGAAATGTGGCAAAAGGTCGCAAAGTTCAAGGGGGCCGAATACTTTCGCAAGGCACTGTATATGGAGGAACATAATACTGTAACACAAGAGAAAGATGCACTCTATAAGTGTATTTGCCATTCTGGTAAAATGCATTGTCTATTGTATAGGACAGGAGACCAGAGGAGACCAGAGGAGGCCATGAGAGTATGGAACAGCTGAGCACGCTAAAAACATACCACACGAAGGGAAGGTGACACATAGGCGCCTAGTGCAACTGGACACACTAAAGATGGAGACACATAGTCTGCTGATCCGAGATAAAGACACACATACAAAGGAACACATTGAGCTAAGTGCAGGGCCAAAGCATAGGCCTGTAAAATAGAGGAATGTATAGTATTTTTAGTATAGCTGGACACGCTAAAAACAGAGGAGACACATAGTCTGCTGATCCTAGATAACACACACAGAAGAATGCATTTAGCTAAGTGCAGGGACAAAGCAAGGGTCTTGTCACCATTATAATCTGACAGAAAGCAGATATGGGCGTTATTGGGTGTGAACAAGCAGGATGTACAGATTGGGATGTAACTTCATTTGCATGTGGGATGGACTCATATGCTGTATGTGTATAAATCAGAGCGAGTGCTCTGAAAAATGTGTGTGTTCCGCGGACCACTCCGGCTTGCTATACTCTTGTATTAAAAGCCTATTGATTTCACAAAGTTCTTGTAAGCGTTATATTTGAACCGATTTTCCACGACACTACCAGCTCCCTGTAACCTAGAGGGCAACCAGTGTGTCCGTCTCCTCTATACCAGGTTTCATGTAGATGAAGTACAGGTTCCTGCTCTTTAGGCCAAAGGCAGATGACCACAGGCCTTGGATATTCAAGGATGAGATAGTTAAGTCTTTGTTTTATATAAAGTGTCCAATGTTGTAGGTCGTGTGGTTTGACCTCAGGCCAGTAAGTGTGAGCAGAGCCTGCTGAGCATCTGGTACATGCCATTGGCTTGGGCTAGTGTAAGAGTGGGGGTTGGACCTGTTTGCCTGTTCATAGCCTGGGCGTATGTGTGACTTCCATGTTGATGCCCTCTTTGTGGGGGTGGGGTGCATGGGGTGGGCAGGAGTGGCATAGGTCTGATCTGAGGGGGCCTAAATGGGGTGTGGGCATGGTTGACGTGGGGGGGGTGTTGATTTGTGGGGTTGTGGATGTGTCTGGGGGTGTTGTGGTCTGGATGTAAGTCCTCTTGGCGTGGGTCCTCTATGTGTAGGTCCATGGGGTGTCCTGCAGGTCTTGGAGGGTGTCTCGCTGGTCTGGGTGGGGTGTCTATTGATCTGTTGCTCCTGTGTGAAGTGTTGGGGATACGTTTGAGAGCGGTGTCCTTTAGAGTCTGGGCAAAGGTTGGCACTGCTGCCTTGTAGAGGTAGACCTGGTCATAGAGGCTGTTCAAGTCCAGGGTGGAGTAGTGGTTTTGAGGCACAGTCACGAGAAATACTTGCGTTTACCCGCTGTATTGTGGCAGGGTAGAAGTATTTTCGTGGTAGCAGGGTGGAGATAACCACTTGTGCGTTGGGGAAAGTAGAAGAAGCCTTTTCAATCACTCCCTTCAGTGCTGTGGCCACCCTTTCCTGCTGTGCTTTCAGGTCGTTTGTGCCTGTGTGTATTATTGTGGCTGGGTGACCCTAGGTGGTCCTCAGACAGAAGGTCCAGGGCGTGCTGGATGTTTGGACACCAGAGTTTAGACGCACTGTGTTTGGGAAAAAGTGTTTTTTCTTCTATATATTTCCCATTTGAGTCCATAAGGAGTAAAATCTGTGTCTTGTGTTTGTCCTCAGTGGGTGTGGGGGGGGTTGTCAGAAGGGCTATCAGGGTGGCTGACAGGGGGGGTGCTCAGAGGGGGTGAGAGCCGCTGGGCTCACCTTCTCCTCCAGCAGTCTGATCTTCTCCTTTAGTGCTCTGTTCTGCTCCTGCTCTTTCTCCTGTTGAAGTTGTCAGATATGTCTCTCTCCACCTCCAGCTCTCCGGGTCTGGTTAAGGGAGTGTTGTTGTGCTGGACTGTCGTCTGGGTCTGTGCTGACTGGAGTGTAATCGCCTGCTGTTCCAGCTCCACCTGCTTTACCTCCAGCTGGGTGAATTTATCCTTCATTTCAATGAGGGAGTAGCAATCTGTGCTGGGAGGTTGACTGTCCGCTGGGGGTTGCTCGTTTGTGGTGTTTATAATGAAGAGGTCTGGTCTGACCCGCTCGGGGTGGGGGTATCTTTATCAAGGGAGAGCTTCTCCTTCTGGGCTAATTCTTTAATTTGGTGAAAGTCTAGATGAAACTGTTTGGGGTTAACCTGTTCTATTACTGTTCCGGACTTATAGAGGTTTATATTAGCTGACTCGGTCCTCGTTGTCAAGTATCCTGAGTTTCCACCCCTCGTTAACCCCTCCTCTCTTAACAAAGTGGTAGTGTGCTAATATAGCACTGTGCCATGCCAGGGGATGGTTTGTTTGGAAGATAAGGTTGCTGATGTACCCATTTTTGTAATAGTCAGCAAATTTTCCATAAGGAGCTTCATTTTGTAATCTTTTCTTGCCTTATCATTCTTTACATACACAGGGTGTATTTTAATTACCTCTGAACAGCGGGAGGGAGCTTCTAAGGCCTCTCCATTTGGTTGGAGTAGACTGTTTGACTCTCCTGCCATTGTTTGGCTAATGGGCTTTGACACCTCTCACTTGACACGTCAGTGCTAGTTGAAGCTGTATCAAGCTTGGCAGACTTATGTTAGCATTCAGTCCTTATAAAGTAATGTTGTGTATTTTTCTTCTTGGCTTTTGGAAATAGAATATAGTTTCAGACTAAACATCACTCACTGAGTTCCAGGTTGGGTGGTGTTTTCAGGTTTCTGTTGTTTTTCAGATAATTTGCTGTATAGAATAATAATCCTTGGTAATTGTGAACCTTCCAGGTGATTCCGTAATTCTGTCCAAAATCAGGTTGTAGGTTTTAAGTTTTGATTTGAAGTGAGAGTTATGTTGTAGAGGGTAGCATCCTGTATGTGTTCCTGACAAAAAATCCAAGTTTATCTAACTCTAAATCTATCTTTTTTAAAGAAAATGCTGAAAAATGCAGGAGCTCATCTGATTGTGACCTCTGCTCTCTCTATTTTGCTCTCTCTCTGTCTCTCTGTCTCTCTCTCTCTTTCTCTTTCTCTCTTTTTGTCTCTCTCTTTCTCTTTCTCTCTCTCTCTCTCTTTTTGTCTCTCTCGCTCTCTCTCTCTCTCTCTCTGTCTCTCTCTCTTTCTGTCTCTCTCTTTCTGTCTCTCTCTCTTTCTGTCTTTCTTTCTTTCTGTCTGTCTCTCTCTCTTTCTGTCTTTCTCTCTCTCTCTCTCTCTCTCTCTCTCGCTCTCGTTATCTCTCTTTCCACAGTTAAGAGTGACAGCCAGGATGTGGAATACGCTGATGTCAGGATACTGAGGCAGGAAATGAGACAGAAGGAGAGGGAGGCACCGGTGAAGGTGGAATATGGGCAAGTGAACGAAGCGTGTGGTCCCCAGCAGCCGGTGGAGGTGGAGTATGGACAGATTACAATATTAGAGGGTCCCAGGAGGAAGGTAGACATGCATGAGGAGGAGTATTGTATGTATGCCAGTGTACGGAAAGGACAGTGAGCAAAGGAACTGTCTAGATAGAATATGGTAGAATAGAAGGAGCCTGAGAGTTGAATAACTGGTGCTTCGCTCAAATCTCTCCGTTCTCTTGAAGTGTTCACTTGTAGTCATGGATTTGAAAAGGATGCCGAAACAAATTCTACACCAATCCAATGCTTTGACATATATGTGGAGAGTAGGGAACAAGTGTACGCTTCAGGGAAAATAGAGATGATTGGGAATCAACCCCTGAGAGGCCCAGAGTTGACACAGATGACAGACATGTTGAATCATGTTGTCTTAGTTGCAGTTACAGCTGTGTGTTGCATGTTGATGCGTGTCAGTACATAGTATCTGTTTCCAGGAAGTGGAGACATTACTTCTGTTTTTCTTGCCCACATTTCTTTCTTTCCAAACTTTTTTTACACTTGGTTGTGTTGCGGTCACTTCTTGCTTTCAGATGTGTGATATGTCACAACATATTTACTGTTTTTGCTGTGTAAATACATCATTCTTGAATTATTCTCTAACATTCAATAATGTTTAAAGAATTACTGAGAGGTTTGTAATAATTGCATAACAGGAATTCATCAGCTATCATAGGCTACTTACTCATTTCCAATGCCTTACGTCAGTTCTTTAAAGCACGTAGTCCATCTCCCTAAATGGATCCATCTATATATATGATGTGTAGGTACTGTGTGCTGTATAAAGGTATAATGTACTATCTTAGATATGATCACAAATGTATGTACATACAGTAAATATGTGGATGCCATGGTGCTAGTCCTCATAGACAACCAACAAATAAGAGTATATTTTATTTTTTAACAAATATTATTTATTTTTGAGCTTTTGCAATCACATGTTAATGTTGTACAATTTTTTCTTCTTCAGAAATACAGTACATGGCAATATCTTTTCACACCATCAACATATTTGTTTCCACATCTTTAGTTTCGTAGTTTATAAAGTTGCTAATGCATTTCCTGTTTGAATCACATGATTTCCAGTCTAAAATCCCCTCAGCCAGAGGTAATCAACAGACTGAGTGGCTGAAAATATTATACAGTGGGTTTTTTGGAGACATAACCAAGTATGGTGATCTCCCCATATGTACTCTAACTAAATAATTATGCTGCATATCAAAATAAGAATAGAACACATTGCGAAGAGGATGTTGAGAAATTAAGATTCTGATGTTTCTAACAGTGTTGACAACATAATTTCTCATGCTTCATTGTTGATGCCATTGTGTGATGAAAAAATTGCGATTTGATAATAAAAGCTTGTTTTTTAAAAGCAAGCAACTGTTGGTGCCTGTATTATTAGATTCTGAAGTATAGAGGTCAGAGGTCATCCCATCTGAGCAGTAATAAACATAGTCATTATGACTCATCATAGGTGAACTCTCCATAACCCCAGGCTCACGAATGTCCCCCGTCTGTGGTTACCGATCTATAGGGCAGGTGGCCCAGATATGCTGCTCTAACCATCTATCTAACTAACATCTTCCTCTGATATCTTCATGTCTTCTGGTGTCTCCTATTGGACGATAATCAGGAAGTAAGTGCCTATAAAACCATATACTTTTTACAGCAATGCAATGAGCACAGTCCCCATCAACATGTGATGCAAACAGCTTAGATAAGACTTGGATAAGTCTTTGATCCTGTTTCAACCCTGCAACATTTATACGTTTGAGCAATCATGAAACTTTTCCACTTGTCTTTTTCGGCTAAAACAAGTGGTTTCTCTCCTTGGTGATCATGGATGTCTTCGATGGCACCTACAGAGTATACAGCAGTGGATTTCAAATTTGTTTTCAGATTTCCATTTGGCAAAATTAGGCAAAATCTGACGCAAACAACATCTATCTGTAGCTTATTTGCTTGTAAGGTCGTTTGCAACACAGTTTTCAGCCGATCAGCAAAGTAAAACTGTATTAATTTCAGTTTAATCTGGGTGGTTATTTATTTTGCTCACACTGCAGTTTTTTTGGTGTGAGTGTCACGACTTCCCGCCAAAGTCGGCTCGTGCGGCGTTCTCCTCTCCTTGTTCGGGCGGCATCTCCTCTCCTTGTTCGGGTCGGCGTTCGGCGGTCGACGTCACCAGCTTTCTAGCCATCGCTGCTCCATTTTTCATGTATCCATTTGTTTTGTCTTGTTTTGCACAACAGGTTTGTATTTCCCAATCACACTGCATGTATTTATTCCTCTGTTCCCCTTCATGTCTTTGTGTGATATTGTTTGTTACGTGTCATGTTTGACGCACCAGACTGGTGTTCGTATATTCCGTGTTTTGTCACGAGATATGTTTATTTGTTTGAACATAATTATTGTGACTGTTTGCTCGTTTTGCACTTTTGCCAAATGGCTGGAGGTTTTGACGCAGTGGCGTCCTTCTGTTGGTTTCTCCTGCCTGAAAGTGTGCGCCTGTTCACAACTCTCTGCTCACCTGACTCCGCTACCAGTACGCACACCATTGATAGTGAGTTTTGTGTGAGCATAGTGCAGTTTTGATGTGCTACTTCACCTTGTTTATTGGTTAAAAAGTGGCCATAATTATAGCACAAGTGGAAAAATAACAATCTACAGCTTTGCATCGTATCGACAGAAGGCCAACCATAATCCTATGTTTTATTAAGTCATGTTGAAATCAGTTATATACCAACATTTCAAAGATGAATGTCTGGGACTATGAGATGGGAAGCTCATTGCCCTCCATACCCTTAGATATGCCTGTTAACACTAGAGAGCAATAGTAAAGGCGTCTTTATGTAGACACTAACTCCGCCATGGCTCGTTGGACAAAGTTTATGAATGGGGTTTTTGGATGGTTTTAGTATAAATGCTGAAAATAATGTCTGTGGTAAACACAGGCTTAAGAAATCTTCTATGTTTTGTTCTAGGAGATCATCTTCATCAGCTAACGTCAGCACATAAAGCACATAGGCTTCATAAATCATAAAGGTCATGTTACCTGGCTGATATCTCAGAACTCAACGCTTAAGATCTCAGACCTTATTTTCAGTGTTTATCCCCCAAATCTCATTCTTTCCCCATTCCTTTCCCCCATAGGAATGTCTGAAGGAACCAGAGGTAACTCATGTCTGTTTTTAGGATTACAAGCTGGCGAGCTAAATTGACAAACAGGCACATACAAGCAATAAAAGGCCTGGCAGACTTTCACTGCCCAAACAAAATTACAAGTGGAATCAGGCTCAACTATCCTCATTGATTTCCTATTCCTAACATTTCAGGAAATATACATTCTCTCAACATCTCTTCAATTTAACATCTTCACAGTTCCTCAAAGTCAATCATACTTTTCTTACAAAATATAGAAAACATGTGATTCAAAACATTCATGTTATTTTGCAGTATCAACACATAAGCAGTTACAGTGTCTTTATACATTTGCATAGTGTAACATGTGCTTCTCTCTCAGATTTTTTTACATTTAACCTCTCTGGGCAACCCGACGCGCTAGCGTCCCACCTTGCCAACAATAAATGCAAATGCGCTACGCCAAATGCTAATAGCACTCATTAAAACTCAAACGTTCATTAAAACACACATGCAGGGTACTCAATTCAAGCTACACTCGTTGTGAATCTAGCCAACAAGTCAGATTTTTAAAATGCTTTTCGGCGAAAGCATGAGAAGCTATTATCTGATAGCATGCAACACCCCGAAATACCTGAAGGGGACGTAAACAAAAGAATTAGCGTAGCCGGCGCTACACAAAACGCAGAAATAAAATATAAAACATTCATTACCTTTGACGAGCTTCTTTGTTGGCACTCCTATATGTCCCATAAACATCACAATTGGGTCTTTTTTTCTCGATTAAATCGGTCCTTGTGTAAGGGATTTCCTCCTCTTCTTCCGAAGAGGAGAGGCGAAAAGGATCAGAGGACCAATATGCGGCGTGGTAAGTGTCCATGGTTCTTTTTAATACGTAATGTACACATGAACAACTGACTACATAAAACAAGAAATGTGAAAACCCTAACAGTCCTATCTGGTGCAAACACAGAGACAGGAACAATCACCCACAAACACACAGTGAAACCCAGGCTACCTAAGTCTGATTCTCAATCAGAGACAACTAATGACACCTGCCTCTGTTTAAGAACCATACTCGGCCGAACATAGAAATACCCAAAATATAGAACAAACAAACATAGACTGCCCACCCAACTCACGCCCTGACCATACTAAATAAAGACAAAACAAAGGAAATAAAGGTCAGAACGTGACACCTTGTATACCCAAAATGTCCATTTATGAAGACTGTGTGATCCAGGATAAAACACTTTTTCTAAACGCAACGTTATTTTTTTAAATTAAAAAAGTTAACTCTAAACTTTGACAAAACACTTCAAACTACTTTTGTTATCCAACTTTTGGTATTAGTAAACGTTAATACGCGATCGAATTCATCATGGGGCGATCTGTATTCAATAGCAGTAAATCTTGAGACGATGGTCGATATTCTCTCTACCAAAACTTCCTTTGTGATGCAGTGATGACAGGAAGTGCCTCTTCTTCGTTGAACCAAGGAATAACGTCACACCAATTGCCAAGACTGGCGACATCGTGTGGAAGCTGTAGGAATTGTCAACTGGGAGCTATCGATTTTCTCTTGCCATAGACAATACAGGCAACTGGCGCATTGATATTTTTTTTCTTTTGGGTGATCAGTTTTCCTTGGGATTTTCCCCGAGACACACGTTCTGTTATAGTCACAGCCATGGTTTAACCAGTTTGAGAAACTTCAGAGTGTTTTCTATCCACACATACTGAAATGTTGCGCGATATTTAACAGAATGTTGAAAAAAGTAGCCCGATCTCTAACAGGTTTTAAGCAGACAAGTCAGTTGAGACCAATTTCTTCTTTACAACGACAACCTACCCTCGACAACACAGGGACAAATGGGACTCCCAATCAGAGCCAGATTTTATGTAACTTGGATTTGAACCAGGTATTGCTGTGACACCTCTTGCACTGTGAAACAGTGCCTTAGACCACTGCGCCACTTGGGAGCCCAGATAACTTAGGCCTATATCAAAACACAAAAAGTTGTATTATATTAGAGGTGTGTAGTAACAGATGCATGTAATAGTATTTTCATCACATAATTGAGGTCAGTTACATCTTATGTAGTGATTGTCATGGGAATAGCAGTTTGATATGTTTATTCCAGTGTTGTACAGTATGTCTACGGTAAAGGAACTCCTCAGTACCCCTCTTTGATTGTCGTTGATATCGTCTCTGACAACAAGCTGCTGGAGCTGGTTGCCATGGAACCGTTGCTGGGGTCAGCCAGGCTGGGAGGGGTCATGATGGGAGTGGTCATAGAAGCCTGCTGGGACAGCTGGATCTTCTTCTTGGTTATCTTCTTCTCCTTGGCTCTCCTGTTCTGGAACCAGATCTTCACCTGTTGTGACAATGTCAGTGAATGATAAGAATGTACCTACAGTGTGAGGTGAGGTTCCTATGCGATCCAAACAAGAAATTCTGAAACTGATTGGATTCTAAATAATTGATTCTCAGTGACCCACATGGCTCTCAGAGACATGCCTGTTTTTCTCATCTGTTGCTCTGACATACTTGTCTCTCTAACACACACCTCTCTCTGAGAGGCTGTGTCTCTCTAACACACACCTCTCTCTGAGAGGCTGTGGCCCAGTTCTGTCTCTCTGACCCACCTGTCTCTCTGAGAGGCTGAGGCCCAGGGCCAGTTCTGTCTCTCTGACCCACCTGTCTCTCTGAGAGGCTGAGGCCCAGGGCCAGATCTGTCTCTCTGACACACCTGTCTCTCTGACCCACCTGTCTCTCTGAGAGGCTGAGGCCTAGGGCCAGTTCTGTCTCTCTGACCCACCTGTCTTTCTGAGAGGCTGAGGCCCAGGGCCAGTTCTGTCCCTCTGACCCACATGTCTCTCTGAGAGGCTGAGGCCCAGGGCCAGTTCTGACTCTCTGACCCACCTGTCTCTCTGAGAGGCTGAGGCTCAGGACCAGTTCTGTCTCTCTGACCCACCTGTCTCTCTGAGGCTGAGGCCCAGGGCCAGTTCTGTCCCTCTGACCCACCTGTCTCTCTGAGAGGCTGAGGCCCAGGGCCAGTTCTGTCTCTCTGACCCACCTGTCTCTCTGAGAGGCTGAGGCCCAGGGCCAGTTCTGTCTCTCTGACCAACCTGTCTCTCTGAGAGGCTGAGGCCCAGGGCCAGTTCTGTCTCTCTGACCCACCTGTCTCTGAGAGGCTGAGGCTCAGGGCCAGTTCCTTCTCTCTGACCCACCTGTCTCTGAGAGGTTGAGGCCCAGGGCCAGTTCTGTCTCTCTGACCCACCTGTCTCTCTGAGAGGCTGAGGCCCAGGGAAAGTTCTGTCTTCCTCCTGATGGTGATGTATCTACTGGACTGGAACTCCTTCTCTAGCTCCAGGCGCTGTTGGTCTGTGTACACCACCCTGTACTTGTCCTTGGTGCGTGTCTTCACTCCTGGACACAAGAATGACAATGTTACAACCACACAACAATACATTATAACAACTGATAACATGTTTTTTTTAAATCACAGACAATATGTTGACATTTAAAACCTGTTGAACTTTAATGTTAAGTGGATGGCCGTATAAAACATATCTTCATGAGAGGACCATGAACAGTACCAGGTTATGCCCTTTACTGTTAGAAAGCCCTGATATCTTGCTTTTTGTTTAGTATTTCTCTATGATTTGTATGCACTTTTTTGTCAGGATTTGGCCAGGGTTGTTCCGGGTTTTGGTCACTAGATGCCCCCATTGTGCTTTTTGACCTTATGTTTTTTCCCTTGTTCCCCATTATTATTTGCACCTGTGCCTCTTTTTCCCTGATTGTATTTAAACCCTTAGTTTCCCTCAGTTCTGTGCTCTGTGTTTGTATGTTAGCACCCAGCCCTAGTGTTCTGTGTATTCTTGTCGATTCCGGTGGATGCTCTTGTGGAATTCTGTTTTTGAGTATCTCTTGAGGCTTTTTTGTGCTATTCCTACCACGTTTTGGATTTGCCATTTTTGTATTGAAGGACTTCTCCTTTTTACTTTATTAAATACACCGTCTTAAGTACTGCTGTGTCTGCCTCATCTTCTGGGTTCTGCTGACTATTCGTGGCTCAGTTGGTTAAGTGACTGTTTCTCACTCCGGAGACCCAGGTTCGTAACCAGGTCCTGACACTTTTTACTGCCATAGTAGTAAGAAAAATAGTACACCGTAGATGTTTTATATCATATACTATGAACAATGTTTTCCTGAGAAATAGGGGAATACGGCTTGATTTTCTTCTAATAATCTACATATACTCACCAACTTTACAATTGAGATGATATAAGATTTCAGCTGCCTTATTACTGTAATCATCTTTTTTATAACTAGTGTAGTGGTCAGGGAAAATCCAACTCATTTCCTGGTACACTCATTCATTGTTTCGTCAAGCTCTCAGTTTATATCTAATATAAAGTTTGTAATGAACACAAAGTGGTTTTGTTTCACATCAAGTTGTTTTTATTTGAATATAAATCCATTTCTGTTTGTTGTACAGCGACGGGACTATGTCGTATCGCTGCAGTACACTCAAGTCGCTATGCGACTTGTATGCCTGTGATAAACCATATTGTCACAAACTGACGGTCAGGCCAATCAGCGAATGAGCGTTAAGACGGGACTCCCGACCCTCCCATGGCTTTTAGATAACGCCATACCCAAGAGTCATCCGAGGCCAACTCAATTGAAGCAGGGTTGTCAGACAGAAGATTTATAAACAAATTACCTTAATATGCCTTGATAAAACAATTGAATTAGAACAAAAGTCACCTAAATAACTTAACGTTTCAGAGGTTGGATTAAATTGATATAGTATGAGGTGATCAGAAATACAACAACTGTATGACAACTCTGGAAGGAATTGGCTAAAACATCCATAACATTTCTAGCTAAGCATAAAGCCTCCAATGACAGTGTGAATATGTTTCCATGACTAAGGCTGTACAATGTGTGAACAGTGTCACCATAGACTGCTGAAATTGCTGATGGTGACGTGGAGTCGCACACCGCGAAGGTTGAAAACTCCCTGGCGCCCGTGAAAGCTTCAACTACCCTATTAATCATGTTAATCATAACCTCAGTGTAAGAGACCACAAAACATCACTGTGGTGGTTCTTATCACTGTGAGAGCTTTTAACATAGGTGTTAACATAGCTAGCCATTCATTCTCACTTGCGTGCGTACACACACACACATCCCTCCCAAACACACACAGCACCAGGGATGGATGAGTCAGAGATGGTATTGATCCACAGGGGAAGTCTTGACGGCACGGTGTGAAGTACATTGATTGCAGCAGGGAGAGGAGGGTTGGTCCTGAGATAACCAGACAAACCCCTGGCTGTCAGCCATATCTGCCCAGCCTGTCACCCCCATAGGGGACAGAGAGGGTGGGGAACCACAGGTCACAGACTCCCTATCCTCGGCTGTTAGCTTTTCACTCAAATATTTCACCAACCAAGGGAATAGGTGAAAAGGTTCTGGTAAATGGATATGTGTAACGTTTTGTATCGGTTCTGGGACGTGTGTGAATATGTATTCCGTCGTCAGTGTGTCAACAATGCTTGTCCTGTGTCCTGTACACCTAGTCAAAACTCAAAACCTGATGTCTGCCATTGAGTACTGTCATCGGCTCAACACAATGGCTATTTGTCTAATAGGTGTTCTACTCTACGAGATGTTGGTAAATCAACAAACTGTTATAGTTCTGTTCAACGATAGATAGACTACTGTATCAGAGGATTTCCTTTGTAAATTAAATGCTGTTACAAAATTAACATATTCTATATGTGTTTACATTGCTCTATGAGTTCAGTGGAACAATTTCTTATCAACTGTGTAAACCTTTGCATGCAACGTGGTCTCAGAGCATTTCGTATAATTCTGTACTCAAATCTGTAGCACTCCATTTACTACGTTTTACATTACGTTTAGGTTACGTTATGAATGGAATCACGGTCAGAAAAAAACGTAAAATATATTACGTATTGCTCTGAGGCCAGGCTATTGCATGAGATAAATCCATGCAAGATTGTGTCGGTCAATAATGAAGGAATAGGCTACAGTACATACTGTGGTATTCAACAGGCACTGATCTCTGCAGGCAATACCCAGGTAAAGTTGGTTTTATATTAGATATTCAGTGGATATTTGGTTTTGTCTCATCAAGAGTTATTGAACCAAGCATGCCATGACTATGAAGATGGTATATTCTGATCCAGTCGTGGATGTAGGAAAATCCACACTTGTAAATGTTTTATTTGATATAAATAATAATATTTTGTACTTCAATCTTCAATAGCTCTTACACAAAGCATGCCATGACTATGAAATGGATTTATCAAAAAACAAAAACGAAAAATTACATTTTTAGATCCTCCCCTTATTCAGAATATATAATTTTCATACTGATGGACCACTTTGTCTAAGAACTATTGAAGATTGAAATCAGAAATGTTATTATTCATTAAAAATATATATATTTGAAAAAATGTAGATTTTTCTCCATCCTCTCCTGGTTCCTGAGTGGCGCAGCGGTCTCAGTGCAAGAGGCGTCACTGCAGTCCGTGGTTCAAATCCAAGCTGCATCACATCCGGCTGTGATTAGGGGTCCTGTAGTGTGGTGCACAATTGGCCCAGCGTTGTCTGAGTTTGGCTGGGATAGGCTGTCAATGTGAATAAGAACTTGTTCTTAACTGACTTGCCTAGTTAAATAAAGGTTACGTTTAATAAATAATCTTCATAGTCATGGCATTCTTGGTTCATTAGCTATTTATGAGAGAAAACCGAATATCCTATAGAAGACACATTTTACCTAGGGCTGGTACCAGAAGCAACTGTTAGCCCCAAGACTTTCATATTAAGATTATGAAATGTAAATTATCAGAGAAAAATGCTCAATCAAATGGTAAATGAAAATGCTGAATTTATTTTAAAACTACAGCTACCCTATATTACTAAAAGGGAAATTCAAATCAAGCCGTATGTGATATGCTCAAAGCAAATGGGATTTGGGAATGTTACCAGTGCTGGATGAATGTACATTTCGTCTGATCCCAGTGTACGAGTTTCTTCTCTGTGAGTCTTGAGAGTACTGCCTGGTATGTGAATCGAGTGACAGGAGAATTCCGGGACCGGCAGGCGAGATGGAAGTCAGTTCAGTGGAACTGACACATATCTGTTCCATAACAGGGTTCGAACCGGGGAAACCCGCGCTGTGGCCATAATGTGACCATTGCTCCAGTGGGGCTTCGTAAAGGGGGTTCCACCGACTTGTCGTCTGGGCATGCGGGTCACTGTTGCCCGTGACGTGATGATAATTGGTGAGGTTCTGAGTCTGGCGTCTCATGGAATTTGAGTACATTCCGGTTTCTTTATCCAGCAGGTAACTCATGTACATCTCAATTAATTAACTCATGGTAATCCAAAAATTATAACCACAAATTCTGGAGAAATTCTTGGCTCACCACCTTGTAAACTACGATGTACACACCTGTCGAGTAGTGTCTAGCTACACCTTTATAGTGTTGCTTGTTGGACAGGGTGACCATTCGAAGGTATCTCCATGACGTCAAATGTACAACCAGGTGGTACTACCTTGTGTTAGCGTAGCCCCTTACATCAAGATTATTACTGTGGAGACATGTTGAGTCCTTTTTCAAAAGCGGTGTGTGTAGTGAATCATTTATTTCAGGAGCAGTTGAAGCCTTTGAGGCGAGGACATCACCATGGTTATTTAATGTACAAATCGATTCCTCAAATCAAAGCCAATCACTGGGCATTTGTTTATCTATGAGGTGGAGGTTATATTATATTTCCTCTTACAAATCTGACACAGTGCACGCAACTTTTACAGTGACCATATGGGGGCATCAGATTGCTGCAACCCGGTCTCAGAGCATTTCGTATTCATATTATTCTGTATGTAAATCCGAGACACTCCATGTATTATGATATGCTACGTTTTGTATGGTATGTATTCATTTGTGGATGTCCATCACCAATATCATATGATATTTTACAAATTACAATTCATATTAAATGTTTTGAAATCGCAATTCATGTTAAATGTTTTGAAATTAGCAGTTGAGGGCGGGTGTGGGTAAACAAATGGCTGACCCACGCACTGCTATCAGACATGGCATGCAAGCATACAAACTGTGGTGAGGGACACCAACAAGCTGCTGGGGTAAAGTACATAAAGATGTGATCTGGTGTCCTTTCTTCCGTTTTTGAAAAGTAACAATGCTTTTTGGGTTTAAATTAGCCTGCCATCTCTTCCTTTCATCTGACCCTTCTACTAAAGCAGCATTATTTCATGGCTGAATATATGGTTTCAGAGCTGGTCATGGGTTTCAGAGCTCAGCCACGCTCAAGGTCCTAGACGACATCATAACCTCCATCGATAAGAGACATTACTGTGCAGCCGTATTCATCGACCTGGCCAAGGCTATTCAACCGATTACTGCCCGCACCCGCTCGCCCGTCCAGCATCACAACTCTGGACGGCTCTGACTTAGAATATGTGGACATCTACAAATACCTGGGTGTCTGGTTTGACTGTAAACTCTCCTTCCAGACTCACGTTAAGCATCTCCAATCCAAAATTAAATCTAGAATCAGCTTCCTATATCGCAACAAAGCATCCTTCTCTCATGCTGCCAAACATACCCTCGTAAAACTGACCATCCTACCGACCCTCAACTTCGGTGATGTCATCTATAAAATAGCCTCCAACACTCTACTCAAGAAACTGGATGCAGTGCCATCCGTTTTGTTACCAAAGCCCCATACACTTCCCACCATTGCGAACTGTACGCTCTCATTGGTTGGCCCTCGCTTCATACTCGTCGCCAAACCCACTGGCTACAGGTTGTCTACAAGTCTCTGCTAGGTAAAGCCCCACCTTTCTCAGCTCACTGGTCACCATAGCAGCACCCACTCGGAGCACGCGCTTATTTTACCTTTATTTAACTAGGCAAGTCAGTTAAGAACAAATTCTTATTTTCAATGACGGCCTAGGAATAGTGGGTTAACTGCCTGTTCAGGGCAGAATGACAGATTTGTACCTTGTCAGCTCGGGGGTCCAACGCTCTAACCACTAGGCTACCCTGCCGCCCCATTTAATTGCTATATTGTAATTACTTCACAACCATTTGCACTCACTGTATATAGACTTTGTGTTGTCTTTTGTTCTACTCTATTATTGACTGTATGTTTTGTTTACTCCATGTGTAACTCTGTGTTGTTGTATGTTTCAAATTGCTATGCTTTATCTTGGCCAGGTCGCAGTTGTAAATGAGAACTTGTTCTCAACGAGCCTACCTGGTTAAATAAAGGTGAAATAAAAAATATATATGTCACCTTTTTTATAATCCACCTCTACGCAGACAACGTAGAAAAGTTTGTAAAAAGGGTCTGATTGTTATTTCTGGCACAGAGGGAGAGTCACTCTAAATCAGTTGTCATCCAGCAATACACTACTCCGCTGGTAAAAAGACACCCGCCATTTGAATTCAGGAAGTTTAAGCCTTTAATAAATATTGAAGTCTATATCTAAGTCGACGTCCATTAGAGCCAATCTACGTTTAGCACCAGCCAAGTGAACGCTAAAGGTTGAGATACTGTTACAATACGAATAAATCCTCCAGCCGAACCTACCTCTCAGCGCCCTATAGCCCTGATGTTCATCAGAATGTGGTGACCCATGCAGATAGAATTCTGCTCATAGCTCATATTAATGCCATTTCTCCACCGTTAGTAATTAGAGCATAAATGTAGAGCTTTTTTGAAGAGTGTGTTTTCAGTGCAGGTGCCTTGTGGGACTGTGTAGGACCACACATATCTTGTTTCGTTGCTGCAAACCAGACAGACAGACAAATGGAAAGACGAATGCTAATCACGCTCACACGCACACGACAGGCACATCTGTCAATTACATAACCCACTGACGCAGATTCCAGACATAAACTTTGAGCAAAACCCACAGTCTGAGTTCTATGTAAGTCTAAAACTCTGTCATAGCTCCTTTAAAAATGTCTCTCTTCGTCATCTGCAGAAAAGTTACAAAGCACAAACTCTTTAAATAGAACACACATAGACAAATGATTTATAGTGACTCTCCCTCTGTGCCAGAAATAAGAATCAGACCCTTTTTACTAACCCATTAATCTGCCTGTATTTCTCAAATTAAAGAGTAAATGTAATTATCCCTGTGGTTAACTGTAGTAGTCCTACATTAATAGTGTATATAATCTCAGTACTGTACATCTTGTAGACACAAAATCTAATCCTAGTCAAATCCAAGTTTATTTGTTGCGTATACAGTTTAGTAGATTTTATAGTGGGTGCAGCAAATGTTACTAGCTCCTAACAGTGCATTAAAATGCTTGTGTTACTAGCGCCTAACAGTGCAGTAAAATGCTAAACAAATACACAAATAATCAGAAGATAGAAACAGGGCGTCAAGAATGTCAGAACGAATGCAAACAACACTGTATCAGTAATCCAAAAGCAATCTATGCCTATATACACCAAAAATGTACACTAGCAATGAAATGTACTGCAGTAGATATTACAGTGAGCTATGTTAAGAATTAAGTATGTAAAAATGCAGTGTGTGTAAACTGTAACAAAGATGCAATGTACAAAGTGTAGCAACAGGAAGTTTGCTTTGTAGCCTAGTACAAAAGTGTAGCTTTTTTAAATGTTCTTTTACAAAGTATGGCTGGGTAAGTAACTGAAGACTTCTAGCCTCTGTGGGCCACTTGTGAGAGCGTTACACGTGTCAGAAGCCCTGCCTCTGGGCGGTAATGAGCTGTAATGGGTCCCCAGGCAGATCCAAAGCGTTGATGTTCTCGAGCCTCTGTCTGGAATGAAGGATACAGTGTGGACTCAAGTCACAGCTGCAGACAACCTGTGGCCTTCAGGGCCGATAGTATGTTGTGTTACTAGGCCTATAGGACCTTGTTATATTTTTTTTACATTGTAGAATAATAGTGAATACATCTAAACTATGTAATAACACACATGGAATGATGTAGTAACCAAAATAACTACAATAAATAAACAACAAAATATATGCAAATCACTCCCAAAACAACAGCAAAGGACCTTGTGAAGACACTGGAGGAAACAGGTACAAAAGTATCGATATCCACAGTAAAACAAGACCTATATTGACATAACCTGAAAAAAGCCACTGCTCCAAAATCGCATAAAAAAGCCAGACTACGGTTTGCAACTCTGTCCTCTAGTCTGAAACAAAAATAGAATATTGTTTTGTTTGGAGGAAAAAGGGGAGGCTTGCAGGCCGAAGTACACCATCCCAAACCGTGAAGCACTGGTATGGCAGCATCATGTTGTGGGGTGCTTTGCTGCAGGAGGGACTGGTGCAGTGGATATATTGAAGCAACAAAGACATTAGTCAGGATGTTAAAGCTTGTTCGCAAATTGGTCTTCCAAATGGACAATGACCGCAAGCATACTTCCAAAGTTGTGGCAAAATGGCTTAAGGACAACAAAGTCAAGGTATTGGAGTGGCCATCACAACAAAACAAGATTAAATAAATCATTCTCGATACTATTATTCTAACATTTCACATTCTTAAAATAAAGTGGTGATCCAAAACCTAAGACAGGAAGTTTTACTATGATTAAATGTCAGGAATTGTGAAAACTGAGTTTAAATGTATTTGGCTACGGTGTATGTAAACTTCCCAACTGTAATAAAATTCCATTGCATTTCTAGAGACAACGGAAATCTGTCCAAAAATAGAACTGTTTGGTCATAAACATTATTGAAGATTTATGATAGAAACATCCTATTGATTCATATACATTCATTTGTGGAACAAATGGACAATGACCGCAAGCATACTTCCAAAGTTTGGTGGAAGCCTGTCAATCCTATCTGAGCTTGCGAGCAAGGAGGCTACATACTTGACTCAGTTACACCAGCCTGTCAGGAGAAATGGGCCAAAATTAACCCAACTTATTTGGGAAGCTTGTGAAGGCTACCCAAAACGTTTGACCCAAGGTAAACAATTTAAATGCAATGCTACCAAATACTAATTGAGTGTATGTAAACTTCTGACCCACTGGGAACGTGATGAAAGGAATAAAAGATTAAATAAATCATTCTCGATACTATTATTCTAACATTTCACATTCTTAAAATAAAGTGGTGATCCAAACTGACCTAAGACAGGGAAGTTTTACTATGATTAAATGTCAGGAATTGTGAAAACTGAGTTTAGATGTATTTGGCTACGGTGTATGTAAACTTCCGACTTCAACTGTACTATATCAAATAAAATTCCATTGCATCTAGAGAACATCAATTATTGGTTTGATTCTATACATCATTTGACATGTTTCTACGAACTGTAATATAACTTTTTGGACTTTTCATCTGAACTGTCGTCTGGACTTGCCCGCGCCTCCTGAATTTGGATTTGTGAACTAAACGCGAACAAACAGGAGGAATTGGACATTTGGACATAAATGATGGACTTTATCGAACAAAGCAAACATTTATTGTGGAACTGGGATTCCTGAGAGTGCATTCCGATCAAGATCATCAAAGGTAAGTGAATGTTTATAACGCTATTTCTGACACCTCTCCTTCTTTGGAAAATGGCTGTATGGGTTTCTGTGACTAGCGCTGACCTAACATAATCGCAAGGTTTGCTTTCGCCGTAAAGCCTTTTTTAAATCTGAAACAGCGATTGCAGTAAGGAGAAGTTTATCTATATTTCCATGCATAACACTTCTATCTTTTATCAATGTTTATTATGAGTATTTCTGTAATTTGATATGGCTCTGCACTCACCAAATATTTGTTTGAGACAATACATTTCTGAACATGACACACCAATTTCAAATGACGTTTTTGGACATGAAGATGAACTTTATCGAACAAAACACACATTTATTGTGTAACATGAAGTCCTGTGAGTGCCATCTGATGAAGATCATCAAAGGTTATTGATTAATTTAATCGCTTTAATCGTCTTTTGTGACACCTCTCCTTGACTGGAAAATGGCTGTATGGTTTTCTGTGACCAGGTGCTTTTCTAACATAATCGTTTGGTGTGCTTTCGTCATAAAGCCTATTTGAAATCGGACACTGCGGCTGGATTTACAAGAAGTTTATCTTTAAAATGGTGTAAAATTCTTGCATGCTTGAGGAATTTTAATTATGGGATTTCTGTTGTTCTGAATTTGGTGCCCTGCAATTTCACTGGCTGTGTAACGGCAGATTTCCTCTTCTTCCTCTGAAGAGGTGAAACAAGGATCGGACCAATACGCAGCGTGGTAGGTGTCCATGGTTTTTAATGAGAAAACTAAACATGAACATGAACACAAATACAAAATAACAAATGTGGCAAAAACCGAAACAGTCCTATCTGGTGCAGAGAACACAAAGACAGGAAACAACCACCCACAAATCCCAACACAAAACAGGCTACCTAAATATGGTTCCCAATCAGAGACAATGACTAACACCTGCCTCTGATTGAGAACCATATCAGGCCAAACATAGAAATAGACAAACTAGACACACAACATAGAATATCCACCCAGCTCACGTCCTGACCAACACTAAAACAAGGAAAACACACAAGAAATATGGTCACAACGTGACAGGCTGTTGGCGCTTGCGTCCCACATATCCCAGAGAAGTTTTAGAGTAGGTGGGGACTACAGCCTGGGACCACGACAGGTTGAAGATGTCAGAGAAGACACCCATGACCTGATAAGTACACACTCTGAGGACGCGGCCAGGAATGATATCTGGGCAGGTGGCTTCGTGAGTGTTCACTCTTGTGAGAGTTCTCTTCACGTCAGCCTCGGAGAGCAAAAGCACCTAGTCGTCTGGAGCAGTGAGAGTCTTCCTCGATAGTTTGGCATTGTCTGCCTTGAAGAGAGCACAGAAAGTATTAAGCTTGTCTAGGAGAGTAGCTTCGGTGGGCACCGCACAGCTGGAATTTTCTTTTTAGTCTGTGATAGTCTGTAGTCCTTGCCACATGTGATGCGAGTCTGAATTGTCGAACATCAATTAAAGTTTGAGTCTCTATTGTGTTTGTGGAACTCGTACCTGCTTGCCTTGTACGCCTCGCACGCCACCGAGTCATCAGGGTTTGTTCTGCTGACATTGATGCTACAGTTCAGGCTCTCAGCATTGAACGGATATCTATGTTCATCCAGGGTTTTTGTTTTGGATATGTCTGGATTGTTATTGCGGGTTCAAATTCATCAACACATTTCCTAAAGAAGCCTGTGACTGACGATGTATATTCTTCAATGTTGATGGATGAGTTGAATAATTCTTTGAACAAATAATTCAATCATTATTCTCAAAACAATCCAGCAGCAGTGAGTCTGTCTCCTCTGTCCAGCCTCTCACTGTTCTCTGTGTCGGTGGCTCCCTCTTGAGTTGCTGCTTGTAGGTGGAGAGTAGGAACAGAGAGACATGATCTGATTGGCCGAAGTGGGGGCGGGGAAATGCAGTAGATGTAGTAGATTTTGTCTTTCGTGTTACAGTAGATGTGTCTTTAGTTTTGTATTAGATGTTGTCTTTCGTGTTACAGTAGATGTGTCTTTAGTGTTACAGTAGATGTGTCTTTAGTGTTACAGTAGATGTGTATTTAGTGTTGTAGGAGATGTGTCTTTAGTGTTAGTGTAGATGTGTCTTTAGTGTTGTAGTAGATGTTGTCTTTAGTGTCACAGTAGATGTAGGAGTTGCAGTAGCAATGGGCAATATCATCATTGATGATTTGGTAGTGTCAGTTGTGCAGTGATCTGTGCAAAGTTTATACTGCACGATGTACTCACTTCTGGCTGTAGAGAACGAGACAATATCTTGTCTAAAGTATTACACTAGTTTACTGTTGCAGTGGTATTCGACTGTGAGGAGGGTCCCACTCTGCTCTGAGCCGGTCCGGTTCTGAAGACTGTGCTGTTGTTCCCTCTTAACTCCCTGGGTTGTGTTGTAACTGCCCTCCTATCTAATAACTACTGGGCCCTCTACATCCCTCTAATTAGTGCTGCTGGGCCTTCACATTGACTCACACAATTACACGAGAGTGTGTGCACGGTCCAATTTACCCCCTGCCCCCTCATCTCTCCCTCTCTGCCCCCCCCCCCCGTTCTCTCTCATGGGGCCCTCTCTCGCTAACAAAAAGAAAGTCCTTAGTCAGCTGCTGGCTGGCGGTATGAATCTTCAGGCCATCCGCTTATATGCTGGGAAAGGAGAAATTAGGAAGACTGCCAAGATTGAAAACAGACATGGGCACTCTGGTGTGGAGAGGTCAGAGAGAGAGAGAGAGAGAAGAGCAGGGCTGTGACGGTCATAACATTTTGGATGATGGTAATTGGTCAGCTAAATGACTGTGGTCACTGTCATAACCGTTCAAATTGCAACAACAAAATAGTTATTTAAAAATAAATTAAGACGCACATTTTCTCCTCTCTTCCGCTCCTGACTCCATGCACTGCCATAGAAATAGAATGAATAGAATGGGCGTCCAATCAAGTCAATGATGTCATAATGGGGGGACTGGCGGCCTTTGAGATGAGCAAAGCAGGAAGTAAAAGCAGGAAGTTTACCCATCAATATGGTTCCACGGTAGATGGTCAAGTCAGTGTGTAACCAGGGTAGCTGGTTACTGAGCTACCCTGAGTTGTTGTACATGCAAGCCTAATACTGCACAGGATTATTTTCAGCGTCAAACCAATCAGAGCGCAGAATGTTTTCCCAGCCTCTCGAGCGGCTAGCACATAAGTTAGCAGCATGCCAGGCTGACAGCACATTGCTGACGGGCAGATTTTCTTCTCGTTCACTGATTCGTAATGACAGAAAACATATGATTTCGCTACCTGTGTAGCTTCTGTCAACTTGCTTCTGAAACTGAATGTGTTTTGTGCATAATCCGCTTTTTACTCAAGCCTCCGATCCATCCTGTTGCCAATTTAGATGATATAGATGATTGTCTTATCCACTGTTTTCATAAAAGCATACCAATACAAATGTTCGTCAGTGTTTGGTTACTCGTTTCATAGTTCAACCTGATAGAAATAAGTAGAACTTCAGAACTTCCCAGTTTAACATAATTTAGCAGCCTGGGGTCCCTCTTCATGGGCCCCTGTGGCACAGAACACATCTTCTGATCTGAGGGGTGGAGTCTTTGTTTACAGGCCCCGTGGGAAAGTTGGCAAAAGCTCCACCTCTTAGCGATCACCTCGGTGACTCAGTGATCAAGTCTCAGTGGCAAGGGGTCGAAGAGAAAAGCCTACAGAGAGTACCTCAGGAAGAGACAAAGCATTCCTATGAGGTAAGTTGTTATCCTTATACCATTACGCTGTTATAACAAAACAAATATCTATTCTGAAGCAATGGAAAGATGAAAGGGTGCATGGGTTAGTATCCACATTAATGACAACATATAGCTCAAGTCAAGTTTTTCAGTTGTCTATACTTGTGAAGTTCGGGTAAATTTCTATAGACGAGTTGTTAAATAGGTTCTGTATTCCCTAGATTGTTAATATCAATGACACAAATATACATTCATTTACCCTCTGTGCCAGGTCCATCCCTTTCTGTTCCAATTCGTTCTCTCAGACAAGGCACATGCCTTGTGAAGGCCTCCCTTAACAGGGAGTAGGGAGGTGCAGGTTGTCAGGGATAGTTTCAGTCCAGGGGAATGCAGGTAGCTGGTTTCTGTATGGGGTTGCTGCAGTGGAACATCGCATTGTAGTGTTATTTTGTTTTGCAGGCAGACGCCAATACCAGTATTGCAGAATTCATCAAGCAGATGGTGTTGGACAAAACCCCAAGGGGATACAAAAGTTGTGGTCCGTGTGATAAAAAAGAAACAACCATAACACAACCCCCCCCCCAGAACACCTGGAGGACATAAACCAAATGCTTTCTGGTAGTTTCCGAATCACACCACACACACACAAGAAACAAAAAGGAGAGCCTGAGTATGGTCAAATACAAGTTGTTGCAATTTCCTCAATGGTTTGGCAAATCGTGGGGAAATCCCAAGCACTCCAAACAGTTAACAAAACCACCAAAACAGTTATGGTCAAATGGCTTTTCATATAGTAAAGAAATCAAATTATGCTAGAATAGGGTTTGCTGACAGAATAAGGGCAGCCCATGTGTGGTGGCATTGTAGTTTACCATCTTGATGGTGTTGGGGAAATAGGAAGGCGTATCCAAAGGAGGCAGTAACAGCCCTCAGCCAGAGAAAGGAGGGGGTTAGTGGGAGCATACCTATGACCACACAGTACACCAGATAAAACTAGCTGACCACCCCCCACAACATATAAGCTGTTGCAGCATACATTATCCCACTTTGACAAAATACAACTCTCATCGCTTAGGGGATGTCACTACACCCCCAGCCTCCTACCCTAAGACAAGACTAAGTGTAGCATGAGACATCAGGGGTGCGACCTGAGTTGATCTCCCCCACCGCATGTTCCTCACATTATGCCAAACTAATTGTGTAAAACTGTAATTCTGCACATCATATCCCTGTCCAGAAACAACCCATAACCCCTGGTCACTTTATATTCAGGCAAAAGAATTAGACAGGACATGTAGGGCTTTGTAATCGTTGGTATCAGTGGCAGATTTAGGCATAGGCGACATGCGCAGACACCTAGGGCGACCTCTCGTCGGGGACAGCATGGTTCACCCGCACAAAAATAAATAAATATATATATATTTGTATATGGTTACATTTGCGCAATCGGTTTTCTATCGCTCATTTGCACATCACGTCAATGATATCATGTCACCATGTGGGACTATGGGTCCATTAACCTTGTCGGAGTGTTGTGAGCTAGGCGGGCTACTCCCTGGGAAGGTCTCCCACTCAGAAGTATGTGATGGGGAGGGGGCCGGGGTAGGTTGACCTCAGATCTCCCCACTGGAAGCCCGAGGTAGGGGGAGCGGGAGTATCTATCAAATAGCGCACCTCTAACTTTGTGCAACTAATGAAATTAGTAATGCAATTAGTTGTGCAATTTAGTTTGTGTGTTACTTGTTTGAAGTGCAATAGTGTAATAATCTGGTTCTCTTCTTTAGAAGTGTGTTATTCTATTTGTGTATTTGTGTGATATAGGATTTGTGCAATTTAGTTTTATTTGTGTGGTTTTTGTATTTATTTGTATTTATATACTACAATTAGTTTCTATTTGTCTTTGTTTCTTCTTTTTGATATTTTTGATTCTTATTTTTGTATATATTTTTATATTTACATTGTTTTAAATGTTATGATTATTTATTTGTGCTGATCCAAATGTCAGTGAAGGGGGAGTTCGCCCAGGGAGCCATACCAACTACAACCTCCACTGGTTGGTATCAGTTATGTAAAAGTAAATGCAATTAGGTGATAATCTGGTCATGTATTCATAAAGCATTGCAGAGTAGGTGTGATGATCCAGGATCATGGCTCCCTGTCCATGTATTCATTATGAGCATAACTGACAGCAGGCTGTTGTTTTGTTGTGTTGTTTCCTGTGAAGCGTACTATTGAGCTATTTTGGTTGCCATTTCTTCTTTCCTTTTCAAGTGTAGAAGAGGGCCTACTGAAACTGACAAAAGTTTCAGAAGAGTGGGATGCAATGCCTATCTCCTTTACTCTGCAGTCCAGGCCAGAATTCATGGTTTTTATAGAGAGGCTGTATGACATCCACAACGTCCATGATCCCTCAGATTCCCAAGATCAACACTGTGGCAGATCCACCCTATCTTGAGGAAGGAAATTCAGAGCTGACTGCGTATTAGGGTAACACCGGCACACCACAATGAAATCTGGGAGAGGACTGTGGATCTGTCTCTGTCCGTTCATACATAAGTCACACTCGATCATTCGTGTGGGACGACATGTTTACTGTTGCTTTGTTTAGGTGTCGTTTAAATGGAATCAGCTATGTTTTATGTATAATATTAGAAATGATTCAGTTCTATACGAGCACCATCTCCGAAAATCACTTTTCCCAGAGAATTAATAAGTGGAAAAATACCAGTCAAAGTACCAGTCAAAAGTTTGGATGCACATACTCACTCATTCAAGGGTTTGTCTTTATTTTTACTTTTTGCTGCATTGTAGAATAATAGAAAAGACATCAACACTATGAAATAACACATATGGAATCACGTAGCAACCAAAAAAGTGTTAACAAGTCAACATTTATTTTTAATTTTGAGATTCTTCACAACAGCCACCTTTTGCCTTGATGACAGCTTTGTAAACGCTTGGCATTCTCTCAAACAGCTTCATGAGTTCATCACCTGGAATGCATTTCAATTAACAGGTGTGCCTTGTTAAAAGTTCATTTGTAGAATTTATTTCATTCTAAATGCGTTTGAGCCAATCAGTTGTGTTGTGACCAAGTCCATCATTACTTTAAGACATGAAGGTCAGTCAATAGGGAAAATGTCAAAACTTTCTTCAAGTGCAGTCGCAAAAACCTGTTGGCCAAAGCACATCACGAAAAGAGGGATATCACAACGCCACATAGTGTGAAACCTGTTGGCCAAAGCACATCACAACAAGAGGGATATCACAACATAATGTGAAACCTGTTGACCAAAGCACATCACAACAAGAGGGATATCACAACATAATGTGAAACCTGTTGACCAAAGCACATCACAACCAGAGGGATATCACAACATAATGTGAAACCTGTTGACCAAAGCACATCACGACAAGAGGGATATCACAACGCCACATAATGTGAAACCTGTTGACCAAAGCACATCACGACAAGAGGGATATCACAACATAATGTGAAACCTGTTGACCAAAGCACATCACAACAAGAGGGATATCACAACGCCACATAGTGTGAAACCTGTTGGCCAAAGCACATCACAACAAGAGGGATATCACAACATAATGTGAAACCTGTTGACCAAAGCACATCACGGCAAGAGGGATATCACAACATAGTGTGAAACCTGTTGACCAAAGCACATCACGACAAGAGGGATATCACAACGCCACATAGTGTGAACCCTGTTGACCAAAGCACATCACGACAAGAGGGATATCACAACATAATGTGAAACCTGTTTGTCCAAAGCACATCACAACAAGAGGGATATCACAACGCCACATAGTGTGAAACCTGTTGGCCAAAGCACATCACGACAAGAGGGATATCACAACGCCACATAGTGTGAAACCTGTTGACCAAAGCACATAACGACAAGAGGGATATCACAACATAATGTGAAACCTGTTGGCCAAAGCACATCACGACAAGAGGGATATCACAAAATAATGTGAAACCTGTTGGCCAAAGCACATCACGACAAGAGGGATATCACAACGCCACATAGTGTGAAACCTGTTGGCCAAAGCACATCACGACAAGAGGGATATCACAACGCCACATAGTGTGAAACCTGTTGTCCAAAGCACATCACAACAAGAGGGATATCACAACATAATGTGAAACCTGTTGACCAAAGCACATCACAACAAGAGGGATATCACAACATAATGTGAAACCTGTTGACCAAAGCACATCACAACCAGAGGGATATCACAACATAATGTGAAACCTGTTGACCAAAGCACATCACGACAAGAGGGATATCACAACGCCACATAATGTGAAACCTGTTGACCAAAGCACATCACGACAAGAGGGATATCACAACGCCACATAATGTGAAACCTGTTGACCAAAGCACATCACGACAAGAGGGATATCACAACATAGTGTGAAACCTGTTGACCAAAGCACATCACGACAAGAGGGATATCACAACGCCACATAGTGTGAAACCTGTTTGCCAAAGCACATCACGACAAGAGGGATATCACAACATAGTGTGAAAGCTGTTGACCAAAGCACATCACGACAAGAGGGATATCACAACGCCACATAGTGTGAAACCTGTTGGCCAAAGCACATCGCGACAAGAGGGATATCACAACATAGTGTGAAACCTGTTGGCCAAAGCACATCACGACAAGAGGGATATCACAAAATAATGTGAAACCTGTTGGCCAAAGCACATCACGACAAGAGGGATATCACAACGCCACATAGTGTGAAACCTGTTGGCCAAAGCACATCACGACAAGAGGGATATCACAACGCCACATAGTGTGAAACCTGTTGGCCAAAGCACATCACAATAAGAGGGATATCACAACATAATGTGAAACCTGTTGACCAAAGCACATCACAACAAGAGGGATATCACAACATAATGTGAAACCTGTTGACCAAAGCACATCACAACCAGAGGGATATCACAACATAATGTGAAACCTGTTGACCAAAGCACATCACGACAAGAGGGATATCACAACGCCACATAATGTGAAACCTGTTGGCCAAAGCACATCACGACAAGAGGGATATCACAACGCCACATAATGTGAAACCTGTTGACCAAAGCACATCACGACAAGAGGGATATCACAACATAGTGTGAAACCTGTTGACCAAAGCACATCACGACAAGAGGGATATCACAACGCCACATAGTGTGAAACCTGTTTGCCAAAGCACATCACGACAAGAGGGATATCACAACATAGTGTGAAAGCTGTTGACAAAAGCACATCACGACAAGAGGGATATCACAACACCACATAGTGTGAAACCTGTTGGCCAAAGCACATCACGACAAGAGGGATATCACAACATAGTGTGAAAGCTGTTGACCAAAGCACATCACGACAAGACGGATATCACAACGCCACATAGTGTGAAACCTGTTGGCCAAAGCACATCACGACAAGAGGGATATCACAACATAGTGTGAAACCTGTTGACCAAAGCTCATCACGACAAGAGGGATATAACAACGCCACATAGTGTGAACCCTGTTGACCAAAGCACATCACGACAAGAGGGATATCACAACATAATGTGAAACCTGTTGGCCAAAGCACATCACGACAAGAGGGATATCACAACATAGTGTGAAACCTGTTGACCAAAGCACATCACGACAAGAGGGATATCACAACGCCACATCATGTGAAACCTGTTGACCAAAGCACATCACGACAAGAGGGATATCACAACGCCACATAGTGTGAAACCTGTTGGCCAAAGCACATCACGACAAGAGGGATATCACAACATAGTGTGAAAGCTGTTGACCAAAGCACATCACGACAAGAGGGATATCACAACGCCACATAGTGTGAAACCTGTTGGCCAAAGCACATCACGACAAGAGGGATATCACAACATAGTGTGAAACCTGTTGACCAAAGCTCATCACGACAAGAGGGATATAACAACGCCACATAGTGTGAACCCTGTTGACCAAAGCACATCACGACAAGAGGGATATCACAACATAATGTGAAACCTGTTGGCCAAAGCACATCACAACAAGAGGGATATCACAATGCCACATAGTGTGAAACCTGTTGGCCAAAGCACATCACGACAAGAGGGATATCACAACGCCACATAGTGTGAAACCTGTTGACCAAAGCACATCACGACAAGAGGGATATCACAACATAATGTGAAACCTGTTGGCCAAAGCACATCACGACAAGAGGGATATCACAACATAATGTGAAACCTGTTGGCCAAAGCACATCACGACAAGAGGGATATCACAACGCCACATAGTGTGAAACCTGTTGGCCAAAGCACATCACAACAAGAGGGATATCACAACATAGTGTGAAACCTGTTGACCAAAGCACATCACGACAAGAGGGATAACACAACGCCACATAGTGTGAAACCTGTTGACCAAAGCACATCACGACAAGAGGGATATCACAACATAATGTGAAACCTGTTGGCCAAAGCACATCACAACAAGAGGGATATCACAACGCCACATAATGTGAAACCTTTTGGCCAAAGCACATCACGACAGGATGGATATCACAACAACACATAATGTGAAACCTGTTGACCAAAGCACATCACGACAAGAGGGATATCACAACGCCACATAATGTGAAACCTGTTGACCAAAGCACATCACGACAAGAGGGATATCACAACATAATGTGAAACCTGTTGACCAAAGCACATCACGACAAGAGGGATATCACAACATAATGTGAAACCTGTTTGTCCAAAGCACATCACAACAAGAGGGATATCACAACGCCACATAGTGTGAAACCTGTTGGCCAAAGCACATCACGACAAGAGGGATATCACAACGCCACATAGTGTGAAACCTGTTGACCAAAGCACATCACGACAAGAGGGATATCACAACATAATGTGAAACCTGTTGGCCAAAGCACATCACGACAAGAGGGATATCACAAAATAATGTGAAACCTGTTGGCCAAAGCACATCACGACAAGAGGGATATCACAACGCCACATAGTGTGAAACCTGTTGGCCAAAGCACATCACGACAAGAGGGATATCACAACAACACATAATGTGAAACCTGTTGACCAAAGCACATCACGACAAGAGGGATATCACAACATAATGTGAAACCTGTTGACCAAAGCACATCACAACAAGAGGGATATCACAACATAATGTGAAACCTGTTGACCAAAGCACATCACAACAAGAGGGATATCACAACATAATGTGAAACCTGTTGACCAAAGCACATCACAACAAGAGGGATATCACAACGCCACATAATGTGAAACCTGTTGACCAAAGCACATCACGACAAGAGGGATATCACAACGCCACATAATGTGAAACCTGTTGACCAAAGCACATCACGACAAGAGGGATATCACAGTGTGAAACCTGTTGACCAAAGCACATACAAGAGGGATATCACAACGCCACATAGTGTGAAACCTGTTGGCCAAAGCACATCACGACAAGAGGGATATCACAAACATAATGTGAAAGCTGTTGACCAAAGCACATCACGACAAGAGGGATATCACAACGCCACATAGTGTGAAACCTGTTGGCCAAAGCACATCACGACAAGAGGGATATCACAACGCCACATAGTGTGAAACCTGTTGGCCAAAGCACATCACAACAAGAGGGATATCACAACATAATGTGAAACCTGTTGACCAAAGCACATCACAACAAGAGGGATATCACAACATAATGTGAAACCTGTTGACCAAAGCACATCACAACCAGAGGGATATCACAACATAATGTGAAACCTGTTGACCAAAGCACATCACGACAAGAGGGATATCACAACGCCACATAATGTGAAACCTGTTGGCCAAAGCACATCACGACAAGAGGGATATCACAACGCCACATAATGTGAAACCTGTTGACCAAAGCACATCACGACAAGAGGGATATCACAACATAGTGTGAAACCTGTTGGCCAAAGCACATCACGACAAGAGGGATATCACAACGCCACATAGTGTGAAACCTGTTGACCAAAGCACATCACGACAAGAGGGATATCACAACATAGTGTGAAACCTGTTGACCAAAGCACATCACGACAAGAGGGATATCACAACGCCACATCATGTGAAACCTGTTGACCAAAGCACATCACGACAAGAGGGATATCACAACATAGTGTGAAACCTGTTGACCAAAGCACATCACGACAAGAGGGATATCACAACGCCACATAGTGTGAAACCTGTTGACCAAAGCACATCACGACAAGAGGGATATCACAACATGAAACCTGTGAAACCATGATATGACCAAAGCACATCACGACAAGAGGGATATCACATAGTGTGAACCCTGTTGACCAAAGCACATCACGACAAGAGGGATATCACAACATAATGTGAAACCTGTTGGCCAAAGCACATCACGACAAGAGGGATATCACAATGCCACATAGTGTGAACCTGTTGACCAAAGCACATCACGACAAGAGGGATATCACATAGTGTGAAACCTGTTGACCAAAGCACATCACGACAAGAGGGATATAATGTGAAACCTGTTGGCCAAAGCACATCACGACAAGAGGGATATCACAACATAGTGTGAAACCTGTTGGCCAAAGCACATCACGACAAGAGGGATATCACAACGCCACATAGTGTGAAACCTGTTGGCCAAAGCACATCACGACAAGAGGGATATCACAACATAGTGTGAAACCTGTTGACCAAAGCACATCACGACAAGAGGGATATCACAAACATAGTGTGAAACCTGTTGACCAAAGCACATCACGACAAGAGGGATATCACAAACATAATGTGAAACCTGTTGGCCAAAGCACATCACAACAAGAGGGATATCACAACGCCACATAGTGTGAAACCTGTTGGCCAAAGCACATCACGACAAGAGGGATATCACAACGCCACATAGTGTGAAACCTGTTGACCAAAGCACATCACAACAAGAGGGATATCACAACATAATGTGAAACCTGTTGACCAAAGCACATCACAACAAGAGGGATATCACAACATAATGTGAAACCTGTTGACCAAAGCACATCACGACAAGAGGGATATCACAACATAATGTGAAACCTGTTGACCAAAGCACATCACGACAAGAGGGATATCACAACGCCACATAATGTGAAACCTGTTGACCAAAGCACATCACGACAAGAGGGATATCACAACGCCACATAATGTGAAACCTGTTGACCAAAGCACATCACGACAAGAGGGATATCACAACATAATGTGAAAGACAAGAGGGATATCAACGCCACATAGTGTGAAACCTGTTTGCCAAAGCACATCACGACAAGAGGGATATCACAACATAGTGTGAAACCTGTTGACCAAAGCACATCACGACAAGAGGGATATCACAACGCCACATAGTGTGAAACCTGTTGGCCAAAGCACATCACGACAAGAGGGATATCACAAACATAGTGCACATGAAACCATAGTGTGTTGGCCAAAGCACATCACAACAAGAGGGATATCACAACATAATGTGAAACCTGTTGACCAAAGCACATCACAACAAGAGGGATATCACAACATAATGTGAAACCTGTTGACCAAAGCACATCACAACCAAGAGGGATATCACAACATAATGTGAAACACATGTTGACCAAAGCACATCACGACAAGAGGGATATCACAACGCCACATAATGTGAAACCTGTTGAACAAAGCACATGTGAAACCTGTTGACCAAAGCACATCACGACAAGAGGGATATCACAACATAGTGTGAAACCTGTTGACCAAAGCACATCACGACAAGAGGGATATCACAACGCCACATAGTGTGAAACCTGTTGGCCAAAGCACATCACGACAAGAGGGATATCACAACATAGTGTGAAACCTGTTGACCAAAGCACATCACGACAAGAGGGATATCACAACGCCACATAGTGTGAAACCTGTTGGCCAAAGCACATCACGACAAGAGGGATATCACAACATAGTGTGAAACCTGTTGACCAAAGCACATCAACAAGAGGGATATCACAACCTGTTGGCCACATAGTGTGAAACCTGTTGACCAAAGCACATCACGACAAGAGGGATATCACAACATAGTGTGAAACCTGTTGACCAAAGCACATCACGACAAGAGGGATATCACAACGCCACATAGTGTGAAACCTGTTGGCCAAAGCACATCACAACAAGAGGGATATCAAAGCACATAATGTCTGTTGACCAAAGCACATCACGACAAGAGGGATATCACAACATAATGTGAAACCTGTTGACCAAAGCACATCACGACAAGAGGGATATCACAACGCCACATAATGTGAAACCTGTTGACCAAAGCACATCACGACAAGAGGGATATCACAACATAGTGTGAAACCTGTTGACCAAAGCACATCACGACAAGAGGGATATCACAACGCCACATAGTGTGAAACCTGTTGGCCAAAGCACATCACGACAAGAGGGATATCACAACATAGTGTGAAACCTGTTGACCAAAGCACATCACGACAAGAGGGATATAACAACGCCACATAGTGTGAAACCTGTTGACCAAAGCACATCACGACATCACACATAGTGTGAAACAAGAGGGATATCACAACATAGTGTGAAACCTGTTGGCCAAAGCACATCACGACAAGAGGGATATCACAATGCCACATAGTGTGAAACCTGTTGACCAAAGCACATCACGACAAGAGGGATATCACAACGCCACATAGTGTGAAACCTGTTGACCAAAGCACATCACGACAAGAGGGATATCACAACATAATGTGAAACCTGTTGGCCAAAGCACATCACGACAAGAGGGATATCACAACATAATGTGAAACCTGTTGGCCAAAGCACATCACGACAAGAGGGATATCACAACGCCACATAGTGTGAAACCTGTTGGCCAAAGCACATCACGACAAGAGGGATATCACAACATAGTGTGAAACCTGTTGACCAAAGCACATCACGACAAGAGGGATATCACAACGCCACATATGTGAAACCTGTTGACCAAAGCACATCACGACAAGAGGGATATCACAACATACATAGTGTGAAACCTGTTGACCAAAGCACATCACGACAAGAGGGATATCACAACATAATGTGAAACCTGTTGACCAAAGCACATCACGACAAGAGGGATATCACAACGCCACATAATGTGAAACCTGTTGGCCAAAGCACATCACGACAAGAGGGATATCACAACATAAGTGTGAAACCTGTTGACCAAAGCACATCACGACAAGAGGGATATCACAACGCCACATAATGTGAAACCTGTTGACCAAAGCACATCACGACAAGAGGGATATCACAACATAATGTGAAACCTTTTGGCCAAAGCACATCACGACAAGATGGATATCACAACGCCACATAGTGTGAAACCTGTTGGCCAAAGCACATCACGACAAGAGGGACATCACAACATAGTGTGAAACCTGTTGGCCAAAGCACATCACGACAAGAGGGATATCACAACATAGTGTGAAACCTGTTGACCAAAGCTCATCACGACAAGAGGGATATCACAACATAATGTGAAACCTGTTGACCAAAGCACATCACGACAAGAGGGATATCACAACGCCACATAGTGTGAAACCTGTTGACCAAAGCTCATCACGACAAGAGGGATATCACAACGCCACATAGTGTGAAACCTGTTGGCCAAAGCACATCACGACAAGAGGGATATCACAACAACACATAGTGTGAAACCTGTTGGCCAAAGCACATCACGACAAGAGGGATATCACAACATAGTGTGAAACCTGTTGTGAAACCTGTTGAAACCAAAGCACATCACGACAAGAGGGATATCACAACATAATGTGAAACCTGTTGACCAAAGCACATCACGACAAGAGGGATATCACAACGCCACATAGTGTGAAACCTGTTGACCAAAGCACATCACGACAAGAGGGACATCACAACATAGTGTGAAACCTGTTGACCAAAGCACATCACGACAAGAGGGATATCACACAAGAGGGACATCCACAGAGTGTGAAACCTGTTGACCAAAGCTCATCACGACAAGAGGGATATCACAACGCCACATAGTGTGAAACCTGTTGGCCAAAGCACATCACTACAAGAGGGACATCACAACATAGTGTGAAACCTGTTGGCCAAAGCACATCACGACAAGAGGGATATCACAACGCCACATAATGTGAAACCTGTTGACCAAAGCACATCACGACAAGAGGGATATCACAACATAATGTGAAACCTGTTGGCCAAAGCACATCACAACAAGAGGGATATCACAATGCCACATAGTGTGAAACCTGTTGGCCAAAGCACATCACGACAAGAGGGATATCACAACGCCACATAGTGTGAAACCTGTTGACCAAAGCACATCACAACAAGAGGGATATCACAACATAATGTGAAACCTGTTGGCCAAAGCACATCACGACAAGAGGGATATCACAACATAATGTGAAACCTGTTGGCCAAAGCACATCACGACAAGAGGGATATCACAACGCCACATAGTGTGAAACCTGTTGGCCAAAGCACATCACAACAAGAGGGATATCACAACATAGTGTGAAACCTGTTGACCAAAGCACATCACGACAAGAGGGATAACACAACGCCACATAGTGTGAAACCTGTTGACCAAAGCACATCACGACAAGAGGGATATCACAACATAATGTGAAACCTGTTGGCCAAAGCACATCACAACAAGAGGGATATCACAACGCCACATAATGTGAAACCTTTTGGCCAAAGCACATCACGACAGGATGGATATCACAACAACACATAATGTGAAACCTGTTGACCAAAGCACATCACGACAAGAGGGATATCACAACGCCACATAATGTGAAACCTGTTGACCAAAGCACATCACGACAAGAGGGATATCACAACATAATGTGAAACCTGTTGACCAAAGCACATCACGACAAGAGGGATATCACAACGCCACATAGTGTGAAACCTGTTGGCCAAAGCACATCACGACAAGAGGGACATCACAACATAGTGTGAAACCTGTTGGCCAAAGCACATCACGACAAGAGGGATATCACAACATAGTGTGAAACCTGTTGACCAAAGCTCATCACGACAAGAGGGATATCACAACGCCACATAGTGTGAAACCTGTTGGCCAAAGCACATCACTACAAGAGGGACATCACAACATAGTGTGAAACCTGTTGGCCAAAGCACATCACGACAAGAGGGATATCACAACGCCACATAATGTGAAACCTGTTGACCAAAGCACATCACGACAAGAGGGATATCACAACGCCACATAGTGTGAAACCTGTTGGCCAAAGCACATCACTACAAGAGGGACATCACAACATAGTGTGAAACCTGTTGGCCAAAGCACATCACGACAAGAGGGATATCACAACGCCACATAATGTGAAACCTGTTGACCAAAGCACATCACGACAAGAGGGATATCACAACGCCACATAATGTGAAACCTTTTGGCCAAAGCACATCACGACAAGAGGGATATCACAACACCACATAGTGTGAAACCTGTTGGCCAAAGCACATCACGACAAGAGGGATATCACAACACCACATAATGTGAAAAAAACAACGAAAAACATTGTAAAAGCAGGCACAAGGGACAAAGTACCCGCTGGGCAAAAAGTCGTTGAATCAATGTTGTTTCCACCTAATTTAAACCACAAAAATCTATGTGATGTTGAATCAACGTGGAAAACTAAATGGATTTGCAAAAAGCAATCAACGTCAGGTCATTATGTTGTTCCACCAATGACATTGTGAAACGTTTTGTTGGTTTCACGTTGAGTTCACATTGACAACTCAACCAAATGTAAATCAAAACTAGACGTTGAACTGACATCTGTGGGAAATGGGAAGGCAGCAAGATACAACTGAAAAGACAACAGAGAGGCATAACAGACCAAGAACCATGTTACATCCAGAATAACTCTGATGCCGCTGCTATCAATCCACACAGAGAGACACTTTTCTTTTTACTTCTGATATATACAGTTCTACCTTTCTCCCCTGGGGCCATGTCACCAATTATTGTGTCTACTGATGCAGACTTGCCCATCAGCCCAATGAATCTCCTTCGCCATGTCCCTACACTCATTTTCACACAATGTACTAAACATTGTGGCGTTCGCCTCTTTCTCCTGTCCTGCCCCTGTCTTTTTTTTCGATGACCAAGATCTTTTGAAACACCAATTGAAAAAAATGTTGGCACAGCAAAAAGTAAGATAAAGAAATAAATATCCATTAGAAAATTTGCAGAACTGTCAGTGAAAATAGCCATTGATCTGAGCACCATGTGGTGACCGAAGGACTACTACTACCATACTCTCAGGTAGTTGCAGAGGGCTGTGTCTGACATCTTCTCTGGCCCATCAGTACGCTTCTTAATCTCCTCCAACTGATGCGGTATGTCCTTTTTTTTTACCCATAATCCCCAGAACCCTTATCACGTGAATGCCTTCAAAAGATAAGTCAAATCATTTAAATCCACAGTAGCTGTGCTGCTTTTCTGGCAACCCGTAGCGTACAGTATTAACCTCTACTATTCGCAAGGGATAAACGCAGACCCTCTGTACATCATCTGGAAATAATGGACAACATAGTAGGGACGACACACCGTATGTTTTAGGTATTCAAAGCCCTGCAACAGACTAACATCCTGTCCAGGGGGTGTACTTGTACGTCAAGCTGCCTCACACCACAGAAACAGGAGATAGGGCTGTCTTCAGATAATGTATTGGGTAGAGACATCTACATACATGCACTCCTCTCTGCGTCCTCTGTCAGCTAATTCATCTCCTGATCCGCATGTTCTCTGCAGTTATCAAATCAAATCAAATCAAATTTTATTTGTCACATACACATGGTTAGCAGATGTTAATGCGAGTGTAGCGAAATGCTTGTGCTTCTAGTTCCGACAATGCAGTAATAACCAAGTAATCTAACTAACAATTCCTAATACACAGTGTAAGGGGTTAAAGAATATGTACATAAGGATATATGAATGAGTGATGGTACAGAGCAGCATAGGCAAGATACAGTAGATGGTATCGAGTACAGTATATACATATGAGATGAGTATGTAAACAAAGTGGCATAGTTAAAGTGGCTAGTGATACATGTATTACATAAGGATGCAGTCGATGATTTAGAGTACAGTATATACGTATGCATATGAGATGAATAATGTAGGGTAAGTAACATTATATAAGGTAGCATTGTTTAAAGTGGCTAGTGATATATTTACATCATTTCCCATCAATTCCCATTATTAAAGTGGCTGGAGTTGAGTCAGTGTCAGTGTGTTGGCAGTAAGAGAGAGACATTCTTTCAAGTTTAAAACAGAGCTCCTCTTTCATACTTTATGCAGATGGTGTGATTATTACAGAAAGTGAAGCTGAGTTATTCCACTAAGAGAAAGAGAGACTTGTTTTTTATTTGATTTCTATAGCCTGGCACTGAGGTGTTTTCTTGTGGACCTCTCTCTCTCTCTCTCTCTCGTTCTCTCTCTCTCTTTCTACCTCTCTCTCTTTCTACCTCTCGCTCTTTCTCCCTCTTTCTCTATCTCCTTCTCTCTCTCTTTCTCTCTCTCTCTCTAACTCTTGTGCTTCTTTTGACTCCTAGGTGTAGTCCAGTCCTGTTGCTAGTGGAGACTGTTGGAACTGCTACAGTTACACCTCAAACAAATCCCTTCAGTGTCTTTTTCTCTTCCTCTTTTTCTCAGTTATCCCCTTCTCTCTACATCTCCCCTCTCTGTCTTCCTCCCTGTCCCTCCCTCCCCCTCTCACTCTCTCTCCCTCCCTCCCCCTTCTCTCTCTCTCTCTCCCTCCATCTCTCTCCCCCTCTCCGTGTGTTAGAGGCTCAACAGTTGTGGACCACTGACACTATCCTCTGAGAGAGGGACAGAGTGTATGTCTCTGTTCACTGTTCGGCAGAGCAGTAGGCTGGCTTTATCAGTGTGTGAGAGGAGAGGAGAGGAGAGGAGATGAGAGGAGATGAGATGAGAGGAGAGGAGAGGAGAGGAGAGGAGAGGAGAGGAGAGGGGGAGGGGAGGAGAGGAGAGGAGAGGAGAGAGGAGATGAGAGAGATGAGAGGAGAGGAGAGGAGATGAGAGGAGAGGAGAGGAGGAGGGAGGAGAGGAGAGGAGATGAGAGGAGAGGAGAGGAGAGGAGAGGGAGAGAAGAGGAGAGGAGAGGGGGAGAGGAGAGGGAGAGGAGAGGAGAGAGGAGAGGAGAGGGAGAGGAGGAGAGGGAGAGGAGAGGAGAGGAGAGGAGAGGAGGAGGGGAGGGGGGAGGAGGAGAGGGAGAGGAGAGGAGAGGAGAGGGAGAGAAGAGGAGAGGGAGAGGAGAGGGAGGGAGAGGAGAGGAGAGGAGAGGAGAGGAGAGAGGAGAGGAGGGGAGAGGAGAGGAGATCCCTGTGATGTGACTATGTAACCAGAGAGCTCAGAGTGGTCCCTCCTCCGGTGGAACTCCCAGGACACTGGAGAGTAACTCTAACCCACAACACTACAGCCCTGCACTTCAGAGGGATCTAGTCCAACCCCTAAAAACACAACTGGCTGGAGACTCCGTCCTCAGAAGGCGACTGACCGCCGGCTAGAGCACTTCTCTGATAGAGAGAGCGTTGGAGAGAAAGAGAAAAAGAGGGAGAGAAGAAAAGAGGGAGAGAGAAAAACAGACACTAACAGAGACTCGATTATGTTTTAGGAGCCAAGACACAGCAGAGAACTGATACACTGAAGGTAAGAGGATGTCCCGTCTTGTTGGCTCTTTACAGTTTTCTCACCTTGACTAACACATGTTTGACAGCTATAATAGAGACTGATTGACTGGACATGAAGGAAGTGTAAATGAAATGAGTCGAGACAGAGATCCCATTAGAACTAATCCAACTAATGTGTGTCACCTCAGTCACCTCAGTCACCTCAGTCACCTCAGTCACCTCAGTCATGCACTACTGTACTGTAGCTGTCCACAACTGGGTAATGACATCTCGTCTTAAAACATATTTATTGTACAATGATTGTCAACGGATATTTATTTATTTTTGCTGAATTAAGCATACCGAAATGTCTGTTTAATATCAGGAAATATCTTGCCAGACTTACACCCTTGTGAATGTGTGTGTGTGTGTTGGGGGGTATGTTTGTGATGCTTACACTTGTATGCACATTCTGCACATTTGAATGTCTATGGAGTGACAAACCTGAGTCAACAACACCTTGGTTGTAGAGGTATTTTACAACATGGTGAAGCATCTCTGTACACATGTCTGTTTGTCTGTCGCCGCCACGGAACTTTAACAATGTTTACATTCTCACTATAGACGATACGCTTGACAAGGAGTCCCGGGTTGTCCGACACACACACACACGAATGCACACACTGTGTACCTTGGCCACTTTGTGCGTTAGTGCTAAAGGGGCTGTTTGTACAGCTCTCTCAACTCACCCTTGGTGAAGCGCCGGTCCCCACCAGCGAACCATTGGTGCCCTGCATCCCTGTGTGAATGACCTTAACAGAATCAATCTTGTACGCATAGCTCCACAGGGGAGCCACTCACAACCTTGGAGCATTATCATAGCGTCATTCACGTCATTGGAGTCCTCAGTCTTCAGTTGAGGAGACAACTCTGTGTTGTTAAACCACATAGTGTTCCCCAGGAGCCCAGTGTGGCAGAGGAGGCTGGTGGGGGGAGCTATAGCAGGATGTGCTCATTGTAGTGCCTGGAATGGAATGGACTCAAACATGTGGTTTCCAAATGTTTGATGTGTTTATTACGGTTCCATTTGTTCTATTCCAGCCGTTCCAATGAGCACATCCTCCTATAGTTCCTCCCACCAGCCTCCTCATGTGTATGTATGTGTGTGTATCTTTCGGAGGAGTTGGGTTAAAAGCGGAAGTCACATTTTGTCTGGAGCTTGTGTGCATTTGACCAACAAAGTGTTCATGTTAATAAGTGTACTACGTAGTTTTAACTCTGTTCGTGGTGAGCGTGTGGCTCTTGCAAACCAGTGAGTTGTATCTGTGTCATCCCGCCATAGAAGAGACATGCATAGGAACATACTGCTCTCTGACTCATCCCCACAGACCCCATCACTGTGGAGGTCTCAGTTGTTGAGCTGGCATACATATGACATACTGCAGGGTTATAGTAGTCATCTCTTCTCATAACACAAACATGTGTGGAATGTTACTCTGTCATCCAACAGACGTTGTCCTCCTGAGACTGCTGTTCCATGACTACGTGCTCTAAGCGTTTGGTATGCCGGTGCTCTGGCATGGGCCACTTTACCTAGTAGTGCCACAAACAGACAACACTCAAGCACTGTAATGCAAATGGTTCCTTTTGATAGAACCGATGTTAGTATGTTTTATGTTGTCTCCCTTCCTCTTTGAAGGACAGTTCTTTATCTTGAGAAACCATCTTGTCACGAGACGTTTGGATATTTATTGCATGCCTCTTAAAGAATTGTGTTCATATTATTTTAGAATGAATGTTTTAATGTATTGTTTTATAATTCTCCTCTATCTAAGAGCAGTTTATCACTCACATGCTATGTTAAACCTACGCTAAATCTATTCTCTCTCACGTTCTAAAACATCCAAAAGTTTAAATTAAGACAAGTTTTGAGCGATGTGGGGATTTTTTCTTACAGTGTGTCAGGGGGTCGGTATGTTGGGGAGAGAGAGAGTTCTCCCTGCTCTGATGTAGTACTACACTCTGGAAAAAAAGGTGCTATCTAGAACCTAAAAGGGTTCTTCGGCTGTCCCCATAGGAGAACCCTTTGAAGAACCCTTTTTGGTTACAACACAGATGGTTCTATGTGGAACCCAAAAGGGCTTCTACCTGGAACTAAAAGGGGTTCTACCTGGAACCAAAAAGGGTTATTCTATGGGGACAGCTGAAGAACCCTTTTGCTACCCTTTTTTCTAAGAGTGTACAGTCCTCCACTCTCCCCTTTCCTCTCTCCCTTTCCTCTCCCCTCCTCTAAACCCCTTCCCTCTCCTCCCATCCTTTCCTCGCCCCTTCTCTAAACCCCTTCCCTCTCCTCCCATCCCTTCCTCTCCCCTCCTCTAAACCCCTTCCCTCTCCTCCCATCCCTTCTGCTCCCCTCCTCTAAACCCCTTCCATTTACATTACATTTACATTTACATTTAAGTCATTTGGCAGACGCTCTTATCCAGAGCGACTTACAAATTGGTGAATTCACCTTATGACATCCAGTGGAACAGCCACTTTACAATAGTGCATCTAAATCATTTAAGGGGGGGGGGGTGAGAAGGATTACTTTATCCTATCCTAGGTATTCCTTAAAGAGGTGGGGTTTCAGGTGTCTCCGGAAGGTGGTGATTGACTCCGCTGTCCTGGCGTCGTGAGCGAGTTTGTTCCACCATTGGGGGGCCAGAGCAGCGAACAGTTTTGACTGGGCTGAGCGGGAACTGTACTTCCTCAGTGGTAGGGAGGCGAGCAGGCCAGAGGTGGATGAACGCAGTGCCCTTGTTTGGGTGTAGGGCCTGATCAGAGCCTGGAGGTACTGCGGTGCCGTTCCCCTCACAGCTCCGTAGGCAAGCAACATGGTCTTGTAGGGGATGCGAGCTTCAACTGGAAGCCAGTGGAGAGAGCGGAGGAGCGGGGTGACGTGAGAGAATTTGGGAAGGTTGAACACCAGACGGGCTGCGACGTTCTGGATGAGTTGTAGGGGTTTAATGGCACAGGCAGGGAGCCCAGCCAACAGCGAGTTGCAGTAATCCAGACGGGAGATGACAAGTGCCTGGATTAGGACCTGCGCCGCTTCCTGTGTGAGGCAGGGTCGTACTCTGCGGATGTTGTAGAGCATGAACCTACAGGAACGGGCCACCGCCTTGATGTTAGTTGAGAACGACAGGGTGTTGTCCAGGATCACGCCAAGGTTCTTAGCGCTCTGGGAGGAGGACACAATGGAGTTGTCAACCGTGATGGCGAGATCATGGAACGGGCAGTCCTTCCCCGGGAGGAAGAGCAGCTCCGTCTTGCGAGGTTCAGCTTGAGGTGGTGATCCGTCATCCACACTGATATGTCTGCCAGACATGCAGAGATGCGATTCGCCACCTGGTCATCAGAAGGGGAAAGGAGAAGATTAATTGTGTGTCGTCTGCATAGCAATGATAGGAGAGACCATGTGAGGTTATGACAGAGCCAAGTGACTTGGTGTATAGCGAGAATAGGAGAGGGCCTAGAACAGAGCCCTGGGGGACACCAGTGGTGAGCGCGTGGTGAGGAGACAGATTCTCGCCACGCCACCTGGTAGGAGCGACCTGTCAGGTAGGACGCAATCCAAGCGTGGGCCGCGCCGGAGATGCCCAACTCGGAGAGGGTGGAGAGGAGGATCTGATGGTTCACAGTATCGAAGGCAGCCGATAGGTCTAGAAGGATGAGAGCAGAGGAGAGAGAGTTAGCTTTAGCAGTGCGGAGCGCCTCCGTGATACAGAGAAGAGCAGTCTCAGTTGAATGACTAGTCTTGAAACCTGACTGATTTGGATCAAGAAGGTCATTCTGAGAGAGATAGCGGGAGAGCTGGCCAAGGACGGCACGTTCAAGAGTTTTGGAGAGAAAAGAAAGAAGGGATACTGGTCTGTAGTTGTTGACATCGGAGGGATCGAGTGTAGGTTTTTTCAGAAGGGGTGCAACTCTCGCTCTCTTGAAGACGGAAGGGACGTAGCCAGCGGTCAGGGATGAGTTGATGAGCGAGGTGAGGTAAGGGAGAAGGTCTCCGGAAATGGTCTGGAGAAGAGAGGAGGGGATAGGGTCAAGCGGGCAGGTTGTTGGGCGGCCGGCCGTCACAAGAAGCGAGATTTCATCTGGAGAGAGAGGGGAGAAAGAGGTCAGAGCACAGGGTAGGGCAGTGTGAGCAGAACCAGCGGTGTCGTTTGACTTAGCAAACGAGGATCGGATGTCGTCGACCTTCTTTTCAAAATGGTTGACGAAGTCATCTGCAGAGAGGGAGGAGGGGGGAGGGGGAGGAGGATTCAGGAGGGAGGAGAAGGTGGCAAAGAGCTTCCTAGGGTTAGAGGCAGATGCTTGGAATTTAGAGTGGTAGAAAGTGGCTTTAGCAGCAGAGACAGAGGAGGAAAATGTAGAGAGGAGGGAGTGAAAGGATGCCAGGTCCTCAGGGAGGCGAGTTTTCCTCCATTTCCGCTCGGCTGCCCGAGCCCTGTTCTGTGAGCTCGCAATGAGTCGTCGAGCCACGGAGCGGGAGGGGAGGACCGAGCCGGCCTGGAGGATAGGGGACATAGAGAGTCAAAGGATGCAGAAAGGGAAGAGAGGAGGGTTGAGGAGGCAGAATCAGGAGATAGGTTGGAGAAGGTTTGAGCAGAGGGAAGAGATGATAGGATGGAAGAGGAGAGAGTAGCGGGGGAGAGAGAGCGAAGGTTGGGACGGCGCGATACCATCCGAGTAGGGGCAGTGTGGGAAGTGTTGGATGAGAGCGAGAGGGAAAAGGATACAAGGTAGTGGTCGGAGACTTGGAGGGGAGTTGCAATGAGGTTAGTGGAAGAACAGCATCTAGTAAAGATGAGGTCGAGCGTATTGCCTGCCTTGTGAGTAGGGGGGAAGGTGAGAGGGTGAGGTCAAAGAGGAGAGGAGTGGAAAGAAGGAGGCAGAGAGGAATGAGTCAAAGGTAGACGTGGGGAGGTTAAAGTCGCCCAGGACTGTGAGAGGTGAGCCGTCCTCAGGAAAGGAGCTTATCAAGGCATCAAGCTCATTGATGAACTCTCCGAGGAACCTGGAGGGCGATAAATGATAAGGATGTTAAGCTTGAAAGGGCTGGTAACTGTGACAGCATGGAATTCAAAGGAGGCGATAGACAGATGGGTAAGGGGAGAAAGAGAGAATGACCACTTGGGAGAGATGAGGATCCCGGTGCCACCACCCCGCTGACCAGAAGCTCTCGGGGTGTGCGAGAACACGTGGGCGGACGAAGAGAGAGCAGTAGGAGTAGCAGTGTTATCTGTGGTGATCCATGTTTCCGTCAGTGCCAAGAAGTCGAGGACTGGAGGGAGGCATAGGCTGAGATGAACTCTGCCTTGTTGGCCGCAGATCGGCAGTTCCAGAGGCTACCGGAGACCTGGAACTCCACGTGGGTCGTGCGCGCTGGGACCACCAGATTAGGGTGGCCGCGGCCACGCGGTGTGGGGCGTTTGTATGGTCTGTGCAGAGAGGAGAGAACAGGGATAGATAGACACATAGTTGACAGGCTACAGAAGAGGCTACGCTAATGCAAAGGAGATTGGAATGACAAGTGGACTACACGTCTCGAATGTTCAGAAAGTTAAGCTTACGTAGCAAGAATCTTATTGACTAAAATGATTGAAATGATACAGTACTGCTGGAGTAGGCTAGCTGGCAGTGGCTGTGTTGTTGACTTTGTAGGCTAGCTGGCAGTGGCTGCGTTGTTGACACTACACTAATCAAGTCGTTCCGTTGAGTGTAATAGTTTCTACAGTGCTGCTATTCGGGGGCTAGCTGGCTAGCTAGCAGTGTTGATTACGTTACGTTACGTTAAAAGAATGACAATAGCTGGCTAGCTAACCTAGAAAATCGCTCTAGACTACACAATTGTCTTTGATACAAAGACGGCTATGTAGCTAGCTAGCTACGATCAAACAAATCAAACCGTTGTACTGTAATGAAGTGAAATGAAAATGTGATACTACCTGTGGAGCGAAGCGGAATGTTGACCGGGTTGTTGAAGTTCTATTCGGTAGACGTTGGCTAGCTGTTGGCTAGCTAGCTAGCAGTATCTCCTACGTTAAGGACGACAAATAGCTGGCTAGCTAACCTCGGTAAATTAAGATAATCACTCTAAGTCTACACACTCTAAACTACACAATTATCTTGGATACGAAGACAGCAAAGACAACTATGTAGCTAGCTAACACTACACTAATCAAGTCGTTCAGTTGAGTGTAATAGTTTCTACAGTGCTGGTATTCGGTAGACGGTGGACGTTAGCTAGCTGCTGGGCAGATAGCAGTGTAGACTACGTTAGGACGACGAAATACGATAATTACGCAATTATCTTTGATACAAAGACGGCTATGTAGCTAGCTAAGAAGAAATTGCTAAGATTAGACAAATCAAACCGTTGTACTATAATGAAATGTAATGAAAAGTTATACTACCTGCGGACCGAAGTGTAGATGCGACCGCTCGCTCCAACCCGGAAGCAAAAACTCCTTCCCTCTCCTCCCATCCCTTCTTCTCCACTCCCCCTCTCCCCTCCCCTCCTCCTCTCCCCTCCCCTCCCCTCCCCTCCCCTCCCTCCTCCCCTCCCCCATTGGTCATCAGCTGTGTCCTGGCTCTCAGAGCAGTGCTTCCTGCGTGCCAGCTAAACTGAGAAATGTGCTTTACATTATGGCCATGCAGAAGACATGCAGCGTATCTAATTCAACAGGCGGCTCACAGACACTACCCCATATGGTCTGAAGTACCAGTGTGGTAACTTATAGCTACAAGTTTTGCAGCAAATTGAATAAGCCCCATGCTGTCTATACAGTGATTGATATTTTTCAGTCAAAGCCATACTTGTTTAGAATCAAGAACAGACACTAATTCTGTTTAGATATTGGTACTAATAAAGGCTTTACCACCTGGCATTTAGCTCTCTCTCTCTAAGTGTTGCCATTTAAACTTTTACTCCAACACAAGCCTTACAGTAGAGATCAACACTGCCAGCCTCATCTTCCTGTTATCCTCAGAACAAAGAATTTGTCAATCATCTCCCAGCGGTCAATCATCCATTGATTCATTATGTATGACCTTCATACTTCTGGACTAAGAGATACCACTCTGACTCCAGTAAGGCCAGATCCCGCTACTCCAAGCATATGCCTTCCTCCTCCTCATTCTCCTCCTCCTTATTGTCCTCCTCACTCCTCCTCCTCATCCTCCTCTTCCTCCACCTCCCTGCTTGTCCTCCCTCTTCCTCCCCTCATTCTCCTCCTCCTCCTCCTCCTCATCTTCCCTCCTCCTCCTCATTCTCCTCCTTCTCCCTCCTCCACCTCCCTGCTCATCCTCCCTCCTCCTCCCCTCATTCTCATCCTCCTCCTCCCCCTCCTCCTCCTCAGTACTAACCATTCCACTGACAGTCATTAGAACACAGACCACTAATGACCACTCTTCTACATCCGACCTCCTCCTCCTCCTCCACCACCTCCCTCCTCTTCCCTCCTCCTCAGTACTAACCATTCCACTGACAGTCATTAGAACACAGACCACTTTAATGACCACTCTTCTACATCCGACCTCCTCCTCCTCCTCCTCCTCCTCCACCACCTCCCTCCTCTTCCCTCCTCCTCAGTACTAACCATTCCACTGACAGTCATTAGAACACAGACCACTAATGACCACTCTTCTACATCCGACCTCCTCCTCCACCACCTCCCTCCTCTTCCCTCCTCCTCAGTACTAACCATTCCACTGACAGTCATTAGAACACAGACCACTAATGACCACTCTTCTACATCCGACCTCCTCCTCCTCCTCCACCACCTCCCTCCTCTTCCCTCCTCCTCAGTACTAACCATTCCACTGACAGTCATTAGAACACAGACCACTAATGACCACTCTTCTACATCCGACCTCCTCCTCCTCCTCCACCACCTCCCTCCTCTTCCCTCCTCCTCAGTACTAACCATTCCACTGACAGTCATTAGAACACAGACCACTAATGACCACTCTTCTACATCCGACCTCCTCCTCCTCCTCCTCCTCCTCCACCACCTCCCTCCTCTTCCCTCCTCCTCAGTACTAACCATTCCACTGACAGTCATTAGAACACAGACCACTAATGACCACTCTTCTACATCCGACCTCCTCCTCCTCCTCCTCCACCACCTCCCTCCTCTTCCCTCCTTCTCAGTACTAACCATTCCACTGACAGTCATTAGAACACAGACCACTAATGACCACTCTTCTACATCCGACCTCCTCCTCCTCCTCCACCACCTCCCTCCTCTTCCCTCCTTCTCAGTACTAACCATTCCACTGACAGTCATTAGAACACAGACCACTAATGACCACTCTTCTACATCCGACCTCCTCCTCCTCCTCCACCACCTCCCTCCTCTTCCCTCCTCCTCAGTACTAACCATTCCACTGACAGTCATTAGAACATAGGCCACTAATGACCACTCCTTTCTGACCCACCTCCCACACAACAACACTAAGAGAAGCAGCTGAATCATATCTGAGAGAGGGTGTGCCAGCTATCCAGCTGTGGTGGAGGACATTAGAAATAGAAAGGTTCATAAAGCTTCGTTACAGAGTACAGAGTAATAAGGCTCTGTAACAGAGGCTTTGTAGCAGAGTAATAACACATAGAACTCCCAAGTGGCGCAGCGGTCTAAGGCACTGCCTCTCAGTGCAAGAGGTGTCACTACAGTCCCCGGTTTGGATCCAGGCTGTATCACATCCGGCCGAGTCCCATTGTCACGACTTCCGCTGAAGTTGGTCCATCTCCTTGTTTGGGCGACGTTCGGCGGTGGTAATTGAGAGAGTAATAAGGTTTTTGTAACAGAGCAATAAGGCTTTGTCTTAGGGATGGTAAGACAAAATAACCACTATATGAGTATCTTAATAAAAACAGAAAAAATTATTGTTTCATTTGAATATGTCTAATCTGTAAGGTCAGTTGACCCCCAGAGACTAAAGCTGCTGTGATGCACAAACTAACAAACATTTCCCTTTCTCTCTTTCTGACCTTCCTTCCTTCCTTCCTTCCTTCCTTTCTTCTCTCTCTCTCTCTCTCTAAATAAGCATAAATATGGGTTGTATTTACAATGGTGTTTGTTCTTCACTGGTTGCCCTTTTCTTGTGGCAACAGGTCACAAATCTTGCTGCTGTGATGGCACACTGTGAAATTTCACCCAGTAGATATGGGAGTCATACGTTGGTAAGGATTTTAGGAAGTGCAGCTCAGTTTCCACCTCATTTTGTGGGCAGACTGTCTACGATGGCCTTTCTCAATAGCAAGGTTATGCTTACTAAGTCTGTACATAGTCAAAGCTTTCCTTAAGTTTGGGTCAGTCACAGTGGACAGGTATTCTGCCACTTTGTACTCTCTGTTTAGGGCCAAATAGCATTATAGTATGCTCTGTTTTTTTGTTAATTCTTTCCAATGTGTCAAGTAATTATATTTTTGTTTTCTCATAATTTGGTTGGGTGTGTTTGTGTTTGTGAACAGAGCCCCAGGACCAGCTTGCTTAGGGGACTCTTCTCCGGGTTCATCTCTCTGTAGGTGATGGCTTTGTTATGGAAGGTTTGGGAATCGCTTCCTTTTAGGTGGTTGTAGAATTTAACAGCTCTTTTCTGGATTTTGATAATTAGTGGGTATCGGCCTAATTCTGCTCTGCATGCATTATTTGTTGTTCTACATTGTACAAGGAAGATATTTTTGCAGAATTCTGTATGCAGAGTCTCAATTTGGTGTTTGTCCCATTTTGTGAACCCAGACCTCACAACCGTAAAGGGCAATGGGCTCTATGACTGATTCAAGTATTTTTAGCCAGATCCTAATTGGTATGTTGAAATGTATGTTCCTTTTGATGGCATAGACTGCCCTTCTTGCCTTGTCTCTCAGATTGTTCACAGCTTTGTGGAAGTTACCTGTGGCTTTGATGTTTAGGCCAAGATGGAATTTGTATTTGTGGTCCTGGCGACTGGACCTTTTTTGGAACACCATTATTTTGGTCTTACTGAGATTTACTGTCAGGGCCCAGGTCTGACAGAATCTGTGCAGAAGATCTAGGTGCTGCTGTAGGCCCTCCTTGGTTGGTGACAGAAGCACCAGATCATCAGCAAACAGTAGACATTTGACTTCTGGATTCTAGTAGGGTGAGGCCGTGTGCTGCAGACTTTTCTAGTGCCCGCGCCAATTCGTTGATATATATGTTGAAGAGGGTGGGGCTTAAGCTGCATCCCTGTCTCACCCCATGACCCTGTGTGAAGAAATGTGTGTGTTTTTTGCCAATTTTAACCGCACAATTGTTGTTTGTGTACATGGATTTTATAATGTTGTATGTTTTACCCCCAACACCACTTTCCATCAATTTGTATAGCAGACCCTCATGCCAAATTGAATCGAAGGCTTTTTTGAAATCAACAAAACTTTGCCTTTGTTTTGGTTTGTTTGGTTGTCAATTAGGGTGTGCATGGTGAATACGTGGTCTGTTGTACATTAATTTGGTAAATAGCCAATTTGACATTTGCTCAGCACATTGTTTTAATTGAGAAAATGTACGAGTCTGCTGTTAATGATAATGCGGAGGATTTTCCCAAGGTTAATGTTGACGCATATTCCACGGTAGTTATTGGGGTCAAATTTGTCTCCACTTTTGTGGATTGGGGTGATCAGTCCTTGGTTCCAAATATTGGGGAAGATGCCAGAGCTAAGGATGATGTTAAAGAGTTTTAGTATGGCGAATTAGAATTTGTTGTCTGTATATTTGATCATTTCATTAAGGATACCATCAACACCACAGGCCTTTTTGGTTTGGAGGGTTTTTATTTTGTCCTGTTACCTGTTCAAGGTAATTGGAGAATCCAGTGGGTTCTGGTAGTCTTTAATAGTTGATTCTAAGATTTGTATTTGATCATGTATATGTCTTTGCTCTTTATTCTTTGTTAAAGAGCCAAAAAGATTGGAGAAATGGTTTACCCATACATCTCCATTTTGGATAGATAATTCTTCGTGTTGTTTGTTTAGTGTTTTCCAATTTTCCCAGAAGTGGTTTGAGTCTATGGATTCTTCAATTACATTGAGCTGATTTCTGACGTGCTGTTCCTTCTTTTTCCGTAGTGTATTTCTGTATTGTTTTAGTGATTCACCATAGTGAAGGCGTAGACTCAGGTTTTCCGGGTCTCTATGTTTTTCTTGGACAGGTTTCTAAATTTCTTTCTTAGATTTTTGCATTTCTTCATCAAACCATTTGTTATTGTTGTTAATTTTCTTCGGTTTTCTATTTGAGATTTTTAGATTTGATAGGGAAGCTGAGAGGTCAAATATACTGTTATGATTTTCTACTGCCAAGTTTACACCTTAACTATTGCAGTGAAACATTTTACCCGGGAAATTGTCTAGAAGGGATTGAATTTGTTGTTGCCTAATTGTTTTTTGGTAGGTTTCTAAACTGCATTCCTTCCATCTCTAGCATTTATTAATGTTACTCAGTTCCTTTGGCTTTGATGCCTCGTGATTTGGTATTGCTCTGTTCAAGTAGACTGTGATTTTGCTGTGGTCTGATAGGGGTGTCAGTGGGCTGACAGTGAACGCTCTGAGAGACTCTGGGTTGAGGTCAGTGATAAAGTAGTCTACAGTACTACTGCCAAGAGATGAGCTATAGGTGTACCTAGCATAGGAGTCCCCTCGAAGCCTACCATTTACTATGTACATACCCAGCGAGCGACAGAGCTGCAGGAGTTGTGACCCGTTTTTGTTTGTTATGTTGTCATAGTTGTGCCTAGGGGGGCATATGTGGGAGGGAATGCTGACACCTGTACCAGCTGTTTGTCCTCTCTCTCTCTCTCTCTCTGCTGTATTGTTGGAAGCTGCCATGGAAAACTAGATGAATTTAAAGCCAGTCAGAGGCTGTAATTGTATTCATCTGTTTCTTTTTCTTTCCTTTATTTGAGGGGGGGGTGTGTGTGTGTAGGTGTCCTCTATTTCTCACAGGGCCGGGGAAGGTTATAGGATGGGGGGGTCTGCTATTCCTTCAAGTGTTTGGGCTGGGGGTGAGGGGTGTTTGACTTGCCAGATGGGGAGGGCTTAGTGAAGTGGGGTGAGGGTGTAGAGGGGAGAGGGCTGGGGTTAGTTTTCAGTGTCTACATCCGGTATTGTCCCTCTGAGTGGGAAGACTTCACTAAGGGTTTTCAGTTGTCATTTTACTGGAACTCTGCCCTTAGTCTTTTTATAACACTATATCGTTGGCTGGCCTCACAGACACAAATGATGATGTCCCATTGGAAGTGATAGATAGATAGATAGATAGATAGATAGATAGATAGATAGATAGATAGATAGATAGATAGATAGATAGATAGATAGATAGATAGATTTTTCCTTGTTAATGCTTTTCAAGCCTTTTCCTTCATTTTGTTTTTCAAATGAGCCGCAAACAAGATCATTAATCAGATATCAAACATCAACCACATCTGAAGACTAGCACCCCTTTAAAACACTGGTTTTATAACCCCCTCATTTCCCCTCCTCTCCTACCATCCCCTCTCCTCTCCTACCTTCTCTCCTCCTCTCCCCTCCTCTCCCCTCCTCTCCTACCCTCTCCCCTCCTCTCCTCTCAGTTCCCCTCCTCTCCACTCCTCTCCTCCTCTCCTCTCCTCTCCTCTCCTCTCCACTCCTCTCCTCCTCTCCTCTCCACTCCTCTCCTCCTCTCCTCTCCTCTCCTCTCCTCTCCTCTACTCTCCTCTACTCTACTCTACTCTACTCTACTCCACTCCCCTCTCCTCCCCTCCTCAGGCCTTCTCAACAGCATTTACAGCTTCATTTATATAGGAGCTAGCCTGAACCCACAACTTCCCAAACAACAAGTCTGACACACTTCTGTTGCGGTTGGGCCCTTCGGTTCAGACACCAGATATGTTTACCCATGATAATCCAACACCACTACGGTGAATTTTGAGAAGGGGAAAAATTAGAGCAAGGGACTTTTTGTTAACATATCAGTTTCTTTGCATTCCTCTAATGTCTCGTTCAATTTGCATCTTGGACTTTGATAGTAATGATGTGATTTAGGGGGAACAGCTGGAGTGGTGCATTAATCAATGTCCCTAGCTTACACTACCACACTACCACCTGTGCCATGAAGGTGCAGACATCTTGGCAGAAGCTGTAGTACACGTACTGTACAGAGAGGGAAGTTACAGTGCGTTCGAAAAGTATTCAGACCCCTTGACTTTTTCCACATTTTATTACGTTACAGCCTTATTATAAAATGGATTAAATAAATACAAATCCTCAGCAATCTACACACAATACCTTATAATGACAATGCAAAAACAGGTTTTTATAAAACAGAAATACCTTATTTACGTAGGTATTCAGACCCTTTGCTATGAGACTCGAAATGGAGCTCAGATGCATCCTGTTTCCATTGATCATCATTGAGATGTTTATACATCTTGTTTGGAGTTCACCTGTGGTAAATTCAATTGATTGATTGGATATGCACTGTCAACTGTGGGACCATATATGGACAGGTCCCACAGTTGACAGTGCATGTCAGAGCAAAAACCAAGCCATGAGGTCAAAGGAATTGTCTGTAGGGCTCAGAGACCTGATTTTGTCGAGGCACAGATCTGGGGAAGGGTTCCAAAATATTTCTACAGCATTGAAGGAACCCAAGAACACAGTGGCACCTAAAGACTCTCAGACCATGAGAAACAAGATTCTCTGGTCTGATGAAACCAAGATTGAACTCTTTGGCCTGAATGCCAAACTTCACGTCTGGAGGAAACCTGGCACCATCCCTAAGGTGAAGCATGGTGGAGGCAGCATCATGCTGCGGGGATGTTTTTCCGTGGCAGGGAGACTAGTCAGGATCGAGGCAAAGATGAACAAAGCAAAGTACAGAGAGATCCTTGATGAAAACCTGCTCCAGAGCGCTCAGGACCTCAGAATGGGGCAAAGGTTCCCCTTTCAACAGGACAATGACCCGAAGCACACAGCCAAGACAACGCAGGAGTGGCTTCGGGACAAGTCGCTGAATGTCCTTGAGTGGCCCAACCAGAGCCTGGACATGAACCCGATTTGAAAATCTCTGGAGAGACCTGAAAATAGCTGTGCAGCAACGCTCCCCATCCAACCTGATGGAGCTTGAGAGGATCTTCAGAGAGGAATGGGAGAAACTACAGGTGTGCAAAGACTCTAGGCTGTAATCGCTGCCAAAGGTGCTTCAACAAAGTACTGCGTAAAGTGTCTGAATAATTATGTAAATGTGATATTTCAGTTGTTGTTGTTTTATATATTTGCTGAAATTTGTGGGAAAAACAGTTTTTGCTTTGTCATTATGGGGTATTGTGTGTAAATTGATGAGTGAAAAAAACTATTTAACCAATTTTAGAATAAGGCTGTAACGTAACAAATTGTGAAAAAAGTCAAGGGGTCTGAATACTGCACTGTAACAGATAGTCTATAGAAGATCATCTGTGTGACCCTTACCAAAGGGTCAGTAGTATAATTGCTGGAAAGCTAAGATCCGTTAGGCTTGTAGAGCTGAGTTAACAAGGTGTTGTTGGTCCTATAAACACAAGTTACAGTTCATTTGCCAAAGACACTGCGACACAGTGTGAGGCAACTTTCAGTAGTGCGAAAAATGTATGAAATTTCTGCGATGGTGAAGTCTTTCTGGTTTAGTCTGTGTTGTCTGGCAATTTTGAAGCCGTTCTTACAACCATGATCAAACCCAAAGTGCAAACCTAATAATAAATGCGTCACTTGTAGAAATAGGTCAATTCAAGAATGTTCAACAACTGTCATGTAGATATATCTGCAATAGAATACATCTGTGTTCCAGTGACATATTGTTTACACACTACTGTTATGGATGGAAAATGGTCCTACACTAGTAGTGTTACTTATATCCCCTCTCACAGACTGACTGAGTGGTTATGGTACAGGTGTCATATGAGCATTTGACTCGTTTCTCACAGCTTGAAAACAATCCTGCATCAACAGGAAATGTGAATCATTATGTGGATTATAATTAACTGACATTGTTGTAGGGGTTGATACATTTTTTTCGTCAGGGCAAATCAAGTCTGACCTTTTTAAGCAGAAATAAAAATACTTGAAACCTTGAATATACTACAAGTTTGGATGTCCTACTGGAAATTCTCTATGAGAATAGTGAGGTACTGTACTGTATAGACCACGCACACAGTGCCACAGTAGATGAAATGTACTGCCGTGTACAGTATGTATAGCATGCTGAAGATACTATATATCTGGACTGAAATCTCACACAATAATCTCCCTATTTTGGGTGTGGGTTTGGGCATGTCAGACCTTAGTTTTACTGTCTCTCCTTACCCACTGGGTAAAAACTGGCTGAATCAACTTGGTTAGCATGTCATTTAACAACAAAAAGTTAATGTGATGACATTGAATCAACGTGGAAAACTAATTAGATTTACAAAAAGTCATCAACATCAGGGAATTGACTCTTACCCCCCCCCCCAACTAATTCAAGTTAGTTGAAAACTCAACCCAATTTAAATTCAAACTAGATGTTGAAATGACATCTGTGCCCAGTGGGTAAGTCAAAGAGGATAAGACTCAGGTTGAGGCAGCGTTAGGTGAGAGAGGGGGGCTGGAAGCAGTTCATTGTGGTTCAGATGCTCAGAGACCAGGAGTCTTGTCTCAGGGGGATTGAGTTCCTCTTTGAGGAATGATAAAAAAAGAGGCTTATTTTAACAAGGACTCTCTGGATAAAACATTTTTTCCCACAGACCATGCCAAGGGCCTGCTTTAGGGTCAATGTCAGAGACTGACTGTTATCTCAAGAGGGCTCCAGAAAGAGCTGGGGGATGACAATGATGTGTACACGTATGCTACTATTAGTTTTGTGATTTGGAAGTTGTCCCCTCCATGTACTGTATAGTTTTTGCTGTTAGTCATACTATTGACCACTACACTAGTTATATCACTGCATAGTTCTGTAATGAAAAAAGGTGACCACAAAGTTCTAGAGGTTTGCTTTGTTCCTGTCCTGTACACATGTTGAGGATAGACAGTAAGCTTTGTGTTTGTTCTCTGTTCTGTACTGTTCTCCTGTCTTTGTGGTATTGTATCATAAACTGTGTTCAGCCTGTAAGCGTGTCACTTCTCTCTTTTGTTTGTAACGTCTGAGGTTGTGTTCTATCCATTGTTGAGGTATCTCTTGTTCTTCTGTTCCACAATGTGTTTGATCTGATTCATATTCTGTCCCTTGTGTTGTCCTGTGTCGAGTTTTCACATTGGAATGTGTTGATTTGTCTGTTTCAACCTGTCTTGTCCTTTGTGTTGTGCTTCTCTCTGTCTCTAGTTTTCTTATGCTGTGTTCAGTCCCTGGCCTGTGCTGTGTTCAGTCTCTGGCCTGTGCTCTGTTCAGTCACTGGCCTGAGCTGTCTTCAGTCTCTGGCCTGTGCTGTGTTCAGTCTCTGGCCTGTGCTGTGTTCAGTCTCTGGCCTGTGCTGTGTTCAGTCTCTGGCCTGTGCTGTGTTCAGTCTCTGGCCTGTGCTGTGTTCAGTCTCTGGCCTGTGCTATGTGTCTGGCCAGTGGTCTCGGTGGTCTGCAGCATCACTGATTCATCACCCCCTGACGCCCACACAGGGCTGCATGTTTCCCCATACAGGAAGTCAAGGCTCTCCAGATGTGCTCAGAGAAGCTTTTTGGAAACATTTCTGTCTTTTGTTATTGAACGTCTTTTTTTTTTTCAAACACTGCCCTCCCGCTTCCCCTCGGGACACACTCACTCAGTAAGGAAAACTCTCGGTTGAAAATGTGATTGGGAAAGTGGTTCCCACCTCATCATATACTGACTGCAACATCATTGCCAGATGTCTAACTCAAACACGGCACAGTATATATAGATAATCCCCAGAGATGCAGAAAGTTTAAAGGCTGCCGAGGGAAGTCAGTTTACACACTAACTGTATCCTGGCCTGTGCGTGGGCCTGGCCGCCTGCATGCTCCCTGGTGGGGTGGGTCGAACCATCTTCCATGTCAGGGGATGGGGGGGGGTGACACTTTGAGTGTGGTGGGGTTAGTAATGAATACTGGGAATACCAGCATCCCTGGGAAAATGTACGCTCTGGGAACACAGTTTATTCTGCATGGGGATTACAATGACATCTCTAACGCAAACAGTTTTCTTCACCCATGGCCAATGGGGAAATGGGACATCAAGTACTAGATCACTGTATTTGACCACTTAAGCCTGATAACACCCTTCAATTGTAGCATCACAATGAAGAAAGAACATTGCTTACCATGGAATCAAATTATAATTGTGACATCACTCAAGTGCGGTAAAGCAGCTTTTACTGGTTCTAACATCAGACCTATAAGCTTGCTAAACAAACTGTTGGAAAAAATTGTTTGAACAAATAAAATGCTATTTCTCTGTAAACATATTTACGACAGACTTTCAGCATGCTTATAGAGAAGGACACTCAACATGTACTGCACTGACACAAATGACTGATGATTGGTTAAAATACATTGATAATAGATTGTGGGAGCTGTACTGTTAGATTTCAGTGCAGCCTTTTATATTTTTGACCATAACCTGTTGCTGAGAAAATGTATGTGTTATGGCTTTTCAACATCTGCCATATCGTAGATTCAGAGCTATCTATCTCATAGAACTCCAAATGTTTTCTTTAATAGAAGCTTCTCTAATGTCAAGCATGTAAAGTGTGGTGTACCGCAGGGCAGTTCTCTAGGCCCTCTACTGTTTTCTATTTTTACCAATGACCTGCCACTGGCATTAAACAAAGCATGTTTGTCCATGTATGCTGATGATTCAACCATATACAACATCAGCAACCACAGCTAAGGAAGTCACTGAAACCCTTAACTTCTTATGAGCAGGTGGGACGGTCGGAACCCCTCGAGAACATTCCGCTGAAATTCAAAAATATTTTATAGGAATATGTAACTTTCACTTAACAAGTCCAATACAGCAAATGAAAGATAAACATTTTGTTAATCTACCCATCATGTCCGATTTAAAAAATGCTTTACAGCTAAAGCACAACATATGATTGTTAGATCACTGCCAAGTCGAAATAACACAGCCATTTTTCCAGCTAAAGATAGGAGTCACAAAAAGCAGAAATATATATGAATCACTAACCTTTGATGATCTTCATCAGATGACACTCATAGGACAACATGTTTTTTTACCTTTATTTAACAAGGCAAGTCAGTTAAGAACAAATTCTTATTTTCAATGACGGCCTGGGAACAGTGGGTTAACTGCCTGTTCAGGGGCAGAACGACAGATTTGAACTCGCAACCTTCCAGTTCCTAGTCCAATGCTCTAACCACTAGGCTACCCTGTATTGTTACACAATACATGTATGTTTTGTTCGATAATATGCATAATTATATCCAAAAATCTCTGTTTACATTGGTGCCTTATATGCAGTAATGTTTTGATTCCAAAACATCTGGTGATTTTGCAGAAATAACGATAATAAACATTGATAAAAGATACTAGTGTTATTCACAGAATTAAAGATAGACTTCTCCTTAATGCAACCGCTGTGTCAGATTTCATTTTTTTTTACGGAAAAAGCATAATCTGAGAACGGCAATCAGAACCCAAAACAGCCAGAGGAATATACGTCATGCTGGACTCAACAGAAGTCAGAAATAGCATTATAAATATTCACTTACCTTTGATGATCTTCATCAGAAGGCACTCCCAGGAATCCCAGTTTGACAGTAAATGAATGATTTGATCCATAAAGTTCCAGAATTTATGTCCAAATAGCCACTTGTTGTTAGCGTGTTCAGCCCAGTAATCCATCTTCATGAGGCGCAGGCACTTAATCCAGACAAAAACTCTAAAGGTTCCGTTACAGTCCTTTAGAAACATGTCAAACGATGTGTGGAATCAATCGTTAGGATGATTTTAACATAAAACATCAATAATGTTCCAACCGGAGAATTCCTTTGTCTTCAGAAAAGCATTGGAACGAGAGGTAACTCTGTCGGGAGCGCGTCATAAGACCAAGGCTCTCTGCCAGACCACTGACTCAAAGAGGTCTCATGAGCCCCTCCTTTATAGTAGAATCCTCAAACCAGTTTCTAAAGACGGTTGACATCTAGTGGAAGCCCTAGGAAGTGCAACCTCATCCATATCTCAATGTGTATTCGGTAGACCACGTTTTGAAAACTACAACCCTCAGATGTCCCACTTCCTGGTTGGATTTTTCTCAGGTTTTCGCCTGCCATGTGAGTTCTGTTATACTCACAGACATCATTCAAACAGTTTTAGTAACTTCAGAGTGTTTCCTATCCAATACTACTAATAATATGCATATATTAGCATCTAGGACAGAGTAGGAGGCAGTTCACTCTGGGCACGCTATTCATCCAAAAGTGAAAATGCTGCCCCTTATCCCAAAAAGGTTAACTTCTTGTTAATCCAGCCGCTGTGTCAGATTTCAAAAAGGCTTTACGGTGAAAGCAAACCATGTGATTATCCGAGGACAGCGCCCCGCATACAAACACATGAAAATCATATTTCAACCAGGCAGATGCGCACAAAAGTCAGAAATAGCGATATAATTCATGCCTTACCTTATAAGATCTTCTTCAGTTGGCACTCCAAAATGTCCCAGAAACATCACAAATGGTCCTTTTGTTCGATAATGTCCCAAAAATGTCAATTTATTGGTGTGCCCCATTCAGAAATACACCGGTTTCAACTCGCCCAACATGCCTACAAAAATATCTAATAAATTGCCTGTAAACTTGGTCCAAACATTTCAAACAATGTTCCTAATCCAACCCCAGGTACCCTAAAATGTAAATAATCAATCAAATTTAAGAAGGAATAAACTGTTTCCAATACCGGATAAAATCAACTTGAAGCGCGCTCCAGTTCACACGCATCAAAACAGTAGAGTCCACCAGGAGTGACACTTACAATAAATAGCACTACTTCTTCATTTCTCAAAAGAAAAACTTCAAACAATTTCTAAAGACTTTTGACATCTAGTGGAAGCCATAGGAACTGTAGGTTCCTAATAAAAAGGCATCCCATAGAAACCTAATGGAAAGTCTTATGACAGGGTTTCGCCTGCTATATCAGTTCTTTTATACTCACAGACAATATTCTAACAGTTTTAGAAACTTTAGAGTGATTTCTATCCAAATCTACCAATTATATGCTTATCCTAGCTTCTGGGCCTGAGTAACAGGCAGCTTTCTTTGGGCACGCTTTTCATTTGTGGGTGAAAATACTGCCCCCTACCCAAGAGAGCCTAACAAAGAGTTGTAGTCTGTTTTGGAATGGGTGGCCAGTAATAAACTAGTCCTGAACATCTCTGAAATTAAGCGCATTGTATTTGGTACAAATCATTCCCTAAATGTTAGACCTCAGCTGAATCTGGTAATGAATGGTGTGGCTGTTAAACAAGTTGAGGAGACTAAATTACTTGGCGTTACCTTAGATTGTGAACTGTCATGGTCAAATCATATAGATGCAATGGTTGTAAAGATGGGGACAGGTCTATCCTTCATAACAAAATGCTCTGCTTTTTTGACAGCACCCTCCAAAAACAAGTTCTGCAGGTCAAGTTTTGTCTAATCTTGATTATTGTCCAGTCCAGTGCTGAGACGAAAGAGCTAGTTAAGCAGCACATGGCCCAGGACAGAGCGGCACGTCTTGCTCTTCATTGTCGTCAGAGTAATTAAAAACTACTATGCATGCCAGTTTCTCTTGGCTAAAGGTTGAGGAGAGACTGACTGCATCACTTATTTTTATAAGAAACATTAATGTATTGAAAATCCCAAATTGTTTGCATAGTCAATTTACACACAGATCTGACACACACACTTACCACACCAGACATGCCACAAGGGGTCGTTTCACAGTCCCCAAATCCAGAACAAATTAAAGAACACATGCCGTGGCGGCAGGGTAGCCTAGTGGTTAGAGTGTTGGACAAGTAACCGGAAGGTTGCAAGTTCAAACCCCCTGGCTGACAAGGTACAAATCTGTCATTCTGACCCTGAACAGGCAGCGCTGTTCCTAGGCCATCATAGAAAATAAGAATTTGTTCTTAACTGACTAGTTAAATAAATATAGAGCCATTATTGCATGGAACTCTGTTCCATCTCATACAACTCAAATAAATGGCACACCTGGTTTCAAAAAACAGATAAAGCAGCACAACACCTCCTCACTATTTGATCTAGATAGTATGTGTGCCTTATTTTAATTTTTATGTAGTTCGGTTCTTGAGCTTTCTGTATTATGTCATGTTTCAGATTTTGTGGAGGTATAGCTGCTGCTTTTGCAACAGCTAATGGGGATCCTAATAAAATACCAAAATACCAAAATACTCATACCTCCCTAATGATAACAAGATTGTACGATTCCAATTGTGGTTAGTGTGGTGATTGTGACATTGTCCAAAGTTACTCAACAGTGTTGCTTCATGTGCATCAAGTCACTATGGTCCAAGTCAATGTATTTTTATCCATCTCCTTTGGGATCAACAGGTTCAACTGCAGATGAACGAATTAATGAATGAATGAAATTGTATTTTTGTGTCAAATAGCCTGTTGGCAACCCATCCTTTATGGGATTAACTAACACATAAACAAACATTACAATAATTCACTGTGGTAATTAAATGATCATTCTTCTTCCGGCGTTCTCTGCATTGCGGATCTCATAAAGAGTGAAACAATTTAAATAAAAAGGTAATCAATACGTAATAGTAAATAAGGTTATCCAAACAATAATTACATCCCTAGAGCAGTAAAATAACATACATACATACATGCACGCACGCACACACACACACACAACACACGCACGCACGCACGCACGCACGCACGCACGCACGCACGCACACACACACACACACACACACACACACACACACACACACACACACACATACATACATACATACATACATACATACATACATACATACATACATACATACATACTGTATATATACACATACCTACAGTTGAAGTCAGACGTTTACATACACCTTAGCCAAATACATTTAAACTCAGTTTTTCACAATTCCTGACATTTAATCTAAGTCAAAATTTCATGGTTTAGGTCGATTAGGATCACCATTTTATTATTAGAATGGGAAATGTCAGAAAAATAGGAGAGAAATATTTATTCCAGCTTCATCACATTCCCGCTTCAAGGTTGGGATGGTATTCTTCAGCTTGAAAGCCTCCCCATTTTTCCTCCAAACATAACGATGGTCATTGTGGCCGAACAGTTCTATTTTTGTTTCATCAGACCAGAGGACATTTCTCAAAAAGTACGATCTTTGTCCCCATGTGCGGTTACAAATCGTAGTCTGGCTTTTTTATGGCGGTTTTGGAGCAGTGGCTTCTTCCTTGCTGACTGGCCTTTCAGGTTATGTCGATATACGACTCGTTTAATCTGTGGATATAGATACTTTTGTACCTGTTTCCTCCAGCATCTTCAGAAGTCCAGAACAACAGCAAAGGAACTGATTTGCACTTTTCGCTCCAAAGTACGTTCATCTATAGGAGACAGAACGTGTCTCCTTCCTGAGCGGTATGACGGCTGCATGGTCCCATGGTGTTTATATTTGCGTACTATTGTTTGTACAGATGAACGTGGTACCTTCAGGCGTTTGGAAATTGCTCCCAAGGATGAACCAGACTTGTGGAGGTCTACAATTTATTTTCTGAGGTCTTGGCTGATTTTTTTTTTACATTTTCCCATGATGTTAAGCAAAGAGGCATTGAGTTTAAAGGTAGGCCTTGAAATACATGCACATGTACACCTCCAATTGACCAATAGCCTATCAGAAGCTTCTAAAGCCATAACATAATTTTCTGGAATTTTCCAAGCTGTTTAAAGACAAACTTAGTGTATGTAAACTTCTGACCCCTGGAATTGTGATACATTGAATTATAATCTTTCTGTAAACAATTGTTGGAAAAATGACTTGTGTCATGCACAAAGTAGATGTCCTAACCGACTTGCCAAAACTGTAGTTTGTTATCAAGAAATGGTGGTGTGGTTGAAAAACTAGTTCTAATGACTCCAACCGAAGTGTATCTAAACTTCCGAATTCAACTGTATGTCCAGGTCAAGCCTCTGAGTGAGGAATGGAGCTTTATGAAGCGTTATGAAGCGTGATGAGAGGGTCAGAGGATCTACACTGCACATGTGTATCTTCTTACACAGTCCCACAGCCTCATTCTATAAAACCACAGAGTCCCTGATGCAGTCTGTCTTTCCCAGAAGCATGTTAATGCCCTAAGCACAAGCAGTGAGAAGGATTATCTATCCTAAGGGTCACCTCTGATGACTCTAAAGACCTTTCCACTGGGATGTTTTGGCCTTCTGATCTCAGATGGTTTGTCCCAGTCAGCTACTTAGGGTTTACTGGTCAATTTCTTCCTCAAAGACCCTCAGTCAAACCAACGTCCTCACTGGACCACCAGGGAACACACCACCCTTCTCATGTCCACTTCCCCCGCCCCCCCACACACACACACACCTCCTCTGAAGTCCTTTCAACACCTAAAACAAGATCAAACTGGCAGAGATCACAGTTTCTCATTGAAGGGTTAGGTTACATGTGGTTTGAAGTAAGATGCAAGGAATGTCATGCAATTCATTTGCAGTAAAACAGTAATTTGTTTTCTAGTGTTCAACAGCAGTTTTCCCTTGCATGTTCAATGACGTTATTAATCACTGTCATAATAGCTATAAACAGATTTGACTCCGTGAACCAAGTGACACGTGCACTGCTGTCACCAAATTTGACACTCATCATCGTACAATCTTCAATCTTCTGTGACACTGAGGTGACTTGTGCTCATAAATAATCATGTGTGGTTTCCCGGGTAGCCAGTCGCTCTCTGAGTGTTTTGACGCATGGCCTTCTGGGACAGCGTGACCTCTGGGCCCTGGTGGTCCTGCCACTGTCCCCAGTGGATCATCGGGCCTGGGAACGTTTCACATGAACACTGTGGGAACTTGAACTGTACTGTACACCAGTGACACAGAGGGGGTGAAATGTGTGTGTGTGTGTGTGTGTGTGTGTGTGTGTGTGTGTGTGTGTGTGTGTGTGTGTGTGTGTGTGTGTGTGTGTGTGTGTGTGTGTGTGTGTGTGTGTGTGTGTGTGTGTGTGTGTGTGTGTGTGTGTGTGTGTGTGAGAGAGAACAACAACAAAAACCTAAAACGGGAATCAATCAAACATGACACGGGGCCCTAACTAGAATCAGGGTGATGGAGATTGGGAAGGAAATGTACGAGTCATGTTGTTGGAATAGTTTAAGAGTTTCAGTTTGGGGAAAGGAAGTGCTCGTTTCTTTACACAGGCTTCAAGCTCTAAAGATGCACTGTATCTATGTTCGATGAACTGTTAGCTGGGTAATCAGGGGATTTAACATTATAAGAAATTAATCTTATTTATTTAGAACCTTTCATAGGCTACAATACCCAAAGTGGTTTACAGTAAGCTTTACAGTAAAGCAAACTAAAACTAATACTTTTTTTCAGCACATTTTATGATTCTGTTATTTACTTCGAAACAGAACAGTTCATACATTTACAGTATTTCAACCTGAATATAATGTTTGGGACAATTTAAAAAAAGTTTGCCTTGTGCCACAGATGTATCATGATTAGATTAGAATTTGGAGAAATTTTACTACACATGCATTTAATTGTACACTTTCAGTCATCCAGTTCAAAATAGAAATAAACACATTTTAATACCCCAAATAATTTTGAAGATGTTTTTTTTATCCACTGACTCCTTCAAAGGTTTCCCTCATCATCATCCTTCTCCTCCCTCTCTTCCCAAGGCTCCTTTCTTCCACTCTCTCTCTGTTTCCCACCCTCGTCCTGCAAACAGGCCTGTGATCTATCCTTAACTGTTTCCAGACGTCTGCTGCTGCACCCCTTAATCCCCCCGCACTTCCACCACAACAACAACCACCCCTCCTGTCCTCCTCCCCTCCACCGCTACTTCCCTGCTTCTGTCACATTCTCTATGTTCTAGATCTCTCCCTCTGTCTTCCAAGATTATGATGAAGTGTTTACTCAGGAATACATTCCTGCTCTGTTATTGGCTGTATGTGGTCTGTGAGGGATGAGCCATGCCACCTTTGACACATATTGACCTCTGCCTTTAAAGTAACAAAATATGTCTGCATCTCGAATGTCACTAAAGGTCTGGTAGTGAACTATATGTTGCAATGTTACTAAAGGGGCCTGGTAGTGAACTATATGGGGGAATGTGACTAAAGGGGCCTGGTAGTGAACTATATTGTGGAATGTTACCAAAGGGGTCTGGTGGTGAACTATATGTTGGAATGTTACTAAAGGGGTCTGGTAGTGAACTATATGGGGGAATGTTACTAAAGGGGTCTGGTAGTGAACTGTATCGTGGAATGTTACTAAAGGGGTCTGGTAGTGAACTTTATGGGGGAATGTGATTAAAAGGGCCTGGTAGTGAACTATATGTTGGAATGTTACTAAAGGGGTCTGGTAGTGAACTATATGGGGGAATGTGACTAAAAGGGCCTGGTAGTGAACTAAATGTGTGAATGTTACTAAAGGGGTCTGGTAGTGAACTTTATGGGGGAATGTGACTAAAAGGGCCTGGTAGTGAACTATATGTTGGAATGTTATCAAAGGGGTCTGGTAGTGAACTATATTGGGGAATGTTACTAAAGGGGCCTGGTCGTGAACTATATGGGGGAATGTTATTAAAGGGGTATGGTAGTGAACTATATGTTGGAATGTTATCAAAGGCGTCTGGTAGTGAACTATATGGGGGATTGTTATCAAAGGGGTCTGGTAGTGAACTATATGTTGGAATGTTACCAAAGGGGTCTGGTAGTGAACTTTTTGTTGGAATGTTTCCAAAGGGGTCTGGTAGTGAACTATATTGTGGAATGTTACCAAAGGGGTCTGGTAGTGAACTATATGTTGGAATGTTATTAAAGGGGTCTGGTAGTGAACTATATGTTGGAAGGTTACTAAAGGGGTCTGGTAGTGAACTATATGTTGGAATGTTACTAAAGGGGTCTGGTAGTGAACTATATGTTGGAATGTTTCTAAAGGGGCCTGGTAGTGAACTATATGTTGGAATGTTACTAAAGGGGTCTGGTAGTGAACTACATGGGGGAATGTTACTAAAGGGGTCTGGTCGTGAACTACATGGGGGAATGTTACTAAAGGGGTCTGGTAGTGAACTACATGGGAGAATGTTACTAAAGGGGTCTAGTAGTGAACTACATGGGGGAATAGGGTATAATTTAAGATTTTGCATCAGCGTTGCATTTTAAAACACAAAGCTACACATTGTATCACCATAGCACACCATCAGTTTATAAACAAAACCTCAAATCTGGTTTGTTGTTGCTGTTTTGTGGTCGCCCCTTTTGCCTACGTACATTTGTTTACTTGGAAACCAATTAGTGGTTGGACACAACAGCTGAATAGTTTAAGACCCTGCAGCATTGTTTCTGACTGAGTGTTAAGGAGAGGCTCACACTGACCTGTTTGTTAGTTGGACAGAACACGGGCAAAACAAGAACAAAAACTCTCCAACATTGTTCTGTCCGTGTTCAGCAAGCCATCACATACCTCTCCTCTGAACCCATTCAGAACATAGAACCGGAATGTTGTGTTCAGAAATCCACATCTCTTTTTTGAGATGGGAGTGAACTTACATTGTATTCTAAGAGCCACATCTATTCTGTTTATTCTATTTCCATGATTAGGCCAGGGCTCTTTCTGTGGCAAATAGTATTTTTGGATAAGGAACAGATTGTGCAGTCATGACATGTGATTTATATTGTAAGCTCCCAACTTTGTTAACCCTAACCCTGTTGGTCTTCCAGGGGTAAAAGACATCCATCATGATATGAGCGTATCAGTTGTGTATGTAAAGAGATATTAATGTTCGGACCAACTGTGAGTACTGCTCTCCCCATGCCCAGAGCTCTAAGCTGTCATCATGATGACTGAACTCACTGGTTAAGCAGCGTAGGAGGGAACAACACCCGAACACTAGCCTTGGAATCATCTATATCTCTCTCTCAATCAACTTGTTTGTCAAATTGTTTACTCCATGTGTAACTCTGTGTTGTCTGTTCACACTGCTATGCTTTATCTTGGCCAGGTCGCAGATGTAAATGAGAACTTGTTCTCAACTAGCCTACCTGGTTAAATAAAGGTGAAATAAAAAAATAAAAAATAAAATAAAATCAGCCTTTGACTGTAAATCAACCTTTGACTGTAAATCAACCTTTGACTGTAAATCAGCCTTTGACTGTGAATCAACCTTTGACTGGGTGGGGAGTGTGTGTGGGGTTTTGTCTTTAACACACGGACAAAGCTCAATATACTGGGAGGAATGTAGTGAATAAAAACAAGGGCTATCATGTAGATGACATTATTCAGTGTTTTTATTTTGAATATGTTTGCAGAATACATCTCTCCTGCAGCCTGTCACCATGAGGAGTGTCAGAGTGTCCACTCTCCATCTGACAGCCCTACTAACAGGTGAGAGGAACAACCTAATGAAATACCATACAAATATACTTCATTGACTGGAGTCTTTCCTGGTCAGGTTACATGGTAGGGGAAAAACGCCTAGCTCTAGTATCCAGCTAAGTTGCCATTGAGATTGTTGCCGGTGTTTATTTAATATGTAAGGCAAAGAGCCTGTATCAGTTTAAAAATATAATTATCATCCCTCCTCCTTTCACCTCCAAACTCTTCACATCCCTCATCACTGTGTAATTGGATGGATTTCTGAGTTGTTATTGCTATATTAACCTTTGACCCTTGACCTGGGGATCTAGCTGTTTGACCCCAAACCTGATCTTTCCTTGTTTGTGTTGACTGCAGCTCTTTTGCACTTCTGCCCTGAGTACCGTTGCGTGGAGATCTCCCCTAGCAACAGCGAGGTCGTCATGACACCGGGCGACTCCATGATCTTCACCTGTTCTAGCTGGGGGACAGTTGGATGGAGGTTCAAGCGGAATGACGACATTCCCTATTTTGGAGTGGAGAACCAGAACACAACCAGTGTTCTCATTCTGGACAACGTGACGTGGAGACACACAGGAGTGTACGTCTGTGCCGAGGCTTTGACGGACGAGGCTCGAGAGGTGGCAGTCTTTGTGCCAGGTGAGAACACCGTCATAACTATACACTCTGTCACAGATAATAACCTAGGTTAGCTTAATCAAATGTTTTGTTCCCAATTTCCTGCTAAATATTGTATATTGTAACAGCAATCTCAGCTTTTAGGCCTCAATATCTTGTTTCAATCATGATATGAATTAAATCTTCTTATCTCTCACATGGTGTGAAGTTATTTATCTTATCCCTCCAGCTAAGTCTTCCTCTCCTCCACACAGACCCCGAAGTGTGGTTCATTGAGAGCTCCCACGGCATGGTGACCAAGACCAGCGAGGAGGGGACCATCCCCTGTGTGGTCACCAACCCCCAGATCAACGTCACCCTCTACGAGACGGACAGTGACATGCACCTAAAGGGGGTCTACATCCCCAGTGAGGGCTACAGGGCATCCCTGGAGGACAGGACCTATGTGTGTCGTGGGGAGCTGAACGGAGAGGAGAAAGAGTCCCAGGAATTCTACGTCTTAAGTATTGTTGGTGGGTACCTGGAAGGGGCAGGGAGTCGGCGATGGGGCTGGTATAGAGAAGAACACTATTGTCTGCTCAAACCTATAGCTTGTTTATTTATTTATTTATTTATAGGGGACAATGCACATTAATCAACATCAATATTACAATAATGCAACCTCCATGTAAATGTTGCCCGGGTTGTAATTACATGCACTGTACTGTACAGCATTGTTGATGTGCATGTCTGAATTTAACAAAGTATTGCAGTATTGCACAAGGGTATTCATCTATTGGTCTCACTTAAAAGCCTATCAAGCTGTTGTATGTCAGACTCAAAAATAACAATGAACTATTTTTCTCCTTCCTGCTCTCTGCCTCCCTCCCTCCCTCTTCTCCTTTCTCCCTCTCTCCCTCTTCTCCTTTCTCCCTCTCTCCACACACAGTCCCGGAGACGATCGACGCCTACATCAATGCGACTAAGACGGTGCTGAAGCAGGGCGAGCCCCTGACAGTGAACTGCACGGTGCACGGAGTGGAGCTGGTCTTCTTCTCCTGGGACTACCCCAACAGAGACGTGAGTGGGAGAGAAGAGAGGAGAAGAGAACAAGGGCCTTTTGTTTGACTTCCCCTTCACTCGTCCCGGGGAGACATAGAGTAAATTACATCAATATGTCTGTTCAGCCACACCTAGATGTGTTAAATTCCGTTTCAATCTCACTCACAACAGACTCACGGTTTTCATATCATTATTGATAATGCAGTACATTGATGGTGTTAAAATTGTTTTAAATTTGAAGGCCCTTGCTATAGGATTTCACTGACAAAACAAGTGTATAAAATCAAACCTTCTTGTTAAACTTGTCGAATCTTATATTACTTAAATAGCCGGGCGACTAACTGCAGAAGATGTTTTGAGTAATTTTTTTATATTTTTTATTCCCTTTATATTAAATCATTGCATGCATCTATAATATTGTTTGCATAGTGGGATACAGTAAAGCAGAGGCGTTTTAAAAATGTCTACACAAAGGTTTTTAGCAGGGTAGAAAAAGGTTTTATGAATGCATTTCATGCAATTCTTTGTCATTTATGACAGAAAACAATAGTATAATATTTGTTTAATACCACAAATGACTGAAATAAGTGTATACTCTGACAGTGACAAACTGAGACCAATAAAAACGGCCTGGTCTTGAATGCAAACAGGTCAATGAAGAGACACAGATTGCACATATTAGTAGGAATATATATATATATATATATATATATATATTATAGGCTTCAGTAGGCTACTAAATAAACGTTCCAGTGGCACGAGCCAACCCAGTGTTGACGATGAAGTCTTGCTTCTCACTGGTGCTGTTCACTCAGAATCGCTCAAACATTGTTGAGAAAAAAATGATTAGCAGACAGATTAATCGTATCTTTTCAGCAGTAGGCATTTGCTTTCCAAACTGTACATTTTTCTCCCGATTGTATTTAGGAATTTGCGAAAGGCAAACCATGGAAATATAATACATAGATGGCAGTTCCCATTCCAGTCAGGACTGGCAGCCATTGCTAGCGTTTAAAGGAAAACTCCACCCCAACATTTTTCTGCATGTCAGCAATCATGTTTTCAAGATATATAACTTTCAAAATACTCAAATACAGCTGGTATGATGCATTGTATATGACATGATGCTGTGTTTGCATCATATGACGCAACATGCATCATGGGGTGGCAGGGTTGCCTAGTGGTTAGAGTGTTGGACTAGTAACCGAAAGGCTGCAAGTTCGAACCCCCGAGCTGACAAGGTACAAATCTGTCGTTCTGCCCCTGAACAGGCAGGTAAACCCACTGTTCCTAGGCCATCATTGAAAATAAGAATTTGTTCTTAACTGACTTGCCTAGTTAAATAAAAAATAAATACTGACTGTATTTGTGTATTTTGAAAGTTAAATACCTAGACAACTTGATTTCTGACATGCAAAACATTGTGGGACTATATACACAATGGACTAATGAAACAAATACCAAAATATAGTTGTGTGGATTTTTCCTTTAACATTCAAATTACCAGGTTTAGTGGTTCCAAGACACTTCTATAGATGATATGTCTATTGCCACAATGGAACAAAGTTGGTATTTTTTGAATGTAATTTGAAGAAATGTATTTCAATTTATCAGGGGGTGCTGCACCCGTACTTCCCGTGGCTATGATTACTTAGTTTGTACTTCAAATGTCTTCTCAAAGACTTCAAAATGTTACTGATGCATCCCTTTCCTCTCCTGTGTCTGCCAGGTGGACTTCATCGAGCCATTGACAGACATCCTGTCGTCCCAGAGCATGCGCTCCTGCCTCACCGTCTCTAAGGCGACGCTGGCCAACACAGGGCAGTACGTGTGCCACGTTCACGAGAGTGTCCAGGACCAGAGGGCCACCGCCAATGTCAACATCACCGTCCTCGGTGAGAAGGAGACAGGGAGAGACTCTCTCAAAACAAACTATGCCTGGATTGCTTATTATTATGGGTCTTTTTTAGACTGAAAGAGCTCCATTCATAACATGAACCTCCATGCACTAGGTGAGAGAGAGTTCTGTTCAAATAAACCACATTTGATTTATTTTACTTTTTCATGTAGCTTGCTATCGTCATTGAGAATACAAGCATCTGTGTTTTGTGAGATCACCATCAATTAAAATCAAATTAATATTGAATTATTATTTTTAATAACATTCATCTACAAAATTCTCCAATCTGAGGGTTTGTATAGAATCAGGAACAGCAGTGCAAACTGGAAATATTTTTTATCTGTGTTTTTAACTTCTGAAGTGACTTAAAATTATTTAAAAAATCATTCAACTTAACTACAGCTAACTGCTAATGTTTTTTGAAGGGTAAAACCAACATTTTTCTTTCACCTTCTCCTTTCACCTTCTTTGGATGTAGCCGAAGCTACAGTCGTGCCTCTGCTTACTCTGATCCCACTGATGTGTGTTATATTTAGGCCACAGTAACCAGACATGTATAAACTGCCTAATTCAGAGCCAGGGTATGCTTTCTGTGAATCTGTCTCTCTCCAGTGCTCTGGACGAATGCTCTGGACAGCCCACTGGAAATGACAGATCCTCGTTTCAACCAGTTCAATAGAGCACGCCATCAAATCAAATTGTAGTTGTCACATGCACCGAATACAACCTTACCGTGAAATACTTACTTACAAGCCCTTAACCAACAACGCAGTTCAAGAAATAGAGTTAAGAAAATATTTACTAAACAAACTAAAGTAAAAAATAGAATAAAAAGTAACAAAATAAAATAACGAGGCTATATACAGGGGGTACAGGTACCGAGTCGATGTGCAGGGGTACAGGTTAGTCGAGGTCATTTGTACATGTACAGTAGGTAGGGGTAAAGTGACTATGCATAGATAATAAACAGCAAGTAGCAGCAGTTTAAACAATAACTACCTCATTGTATACAGTACCTAATCAGCAATAAACTGAATACAGTGCATTTAATAGAAGTAACTTTAGATATCATAGTGTATAGGTTATCCCATACTGGGCACAAGATTATAAGAACACTGGGTATAGAGCTATGGATCATGATGTAAAGGCCTAATGGTTTCTTCCCTTGCCTGGGTGCCAGTCTTTCACCGAGGCAAGGGACGTTTTATCCTATTAGTCTATTTCTTCGCTCCTGCAGGCCACATGTTCTTTCAGGAAGTAAACAGAGGTGCTCTACTTATAATGTGGTCACTAATGACAACCTTCCTCCTCCGTCAGAGCGAGGCTTCGTGGAGCTGAGGTCTGTCCAGGAGCGAAACGTCTCGGCCCAGCTGCACCAGAACGTAGAGCTGAGGGTTGAGATCGAGTCCTACCCCGCTCCACGTGTCCGCTGGACCAAAGACAACGCCACCGTCAACGGAGACAACACCGTCATCACCAGGCAGGAGCACGAGACCAGGTCAGACCGCCTGGACGATCATCAATTCTAATCAATTTGGAGATTGAATTTATCAATGACTTGGTCTATTTGTCATTGTATGAAAGCAGAACAACAGATCAACAGGATTTACAAGTACACTTGCATGGTATGCAATGCATCATGTTAGCCACTCATTGGGGAATTTACCCTCTCTGGTTCCTTCTGGGTGTTAAATGATGTAGCCTTGCTGTCTGAGAGGATTGGGTTACCTGTTAGTATTATCTTGCGTTGACTGATAGGGACTGGATGTCTCAGAAGTTCTTTGGGTGTAACAGATGTTGATGGATTGATTAAGATGCTTTAGTCCTGCTAACATATGGTTTTTCCAGGATCGGTTGTGAATGATTTCATGATGTTTATAACGGTGTGGCTCTCCTTTTCTCTTCTAACTCAGGTACGTCAGCATATTGACCTTGGTGAGGATCAGGACGGAACAGAAGGGACTTTACACTGTTCGCGTCGCCAACGGAGACGACACAAAGGAAGTGACATTTGATCTGGAGGTCAAAGGTGAGTAGCCTTTAAACCATTGGGGTGTATCTCATTAGTCTTATATGACTCCTCCTTTTCGTCATCAGCACTGACTTGAAAGAACTACATCCACCGTGGTCCATTGCTTTCACCCTCCCTACACTTTGAGATCAGTGCAAATAAAGGAGAGGCGATGAGGATAAAAAAGTATATTCAGACTTAAGACTATGGAGAAGCAACATGGCTCAACATTGACCTATACTTATCATCTAGAGTCGGGGGATATGTAGTTCCTAACCCTGTATCCCTGTCTGTGTAGTTCCCCCTCAGATAACAGACCTGTCGGACCACCATCTCCCAGGGAAGAGGCATGCAGTGACCTGTGTGGCCGAGGGGGTCCCCTCCCCCTCCATACAGTTTTTCAGCTGTGACAGCATGCTCAAGTGAGTCATGTCATCATCATCATCATCATCATCATCATCACAGTCTCTGTCACACTGTGAACACTAGAGGGCAGAATTTGCTTACACTCATTTTTGTCATTTGTGTTTTAGTAATTGCAGTTTAAACTGAAGTCAGGCCAGCTATGGGTATTTAGACTGCTTCTATACCCGAGTCTGCTCTGAGGGCATTAGCTGACAGCATTTACCTCTGACACAACTGAGTAGAGGTAGCAGTAGTAGTACACCTGTACTACTGCACTATTGATTATCATTAGAACATCTCTCCCAGGTGCAGTAACCGAAGCACAGTGTGGCAGCCCCTGGTGTCAGACCCTGAGACCCTGAGTATCCAGACCAACATCAGTTTCAATGAGAGCCGTAAGGTGGGCCAGGTCCGCAGCCAGGTCACCTTCCACAAGCCCCAACAGGTGACCGTCCGCTGTGAGGCCAGCAACGAGGGAGGAGTCCGCAGGAGAGACGTCAAACTGGTGTCCAGCAGTACGTATCTCAAATAGAAGACAACATATTGATGATATTATATGAAGACATCATTTTATCTATGGGGTTCTATGTATCTACGCACACATACTCTATTCAAGGAAGGATAAAGTAGGCAACTCAAGTCCTGAAGAGTTGCAGGGTATGCAGGCTCTTAGTTTATGTTCTGGGTGAATGTTTTACCAGGAAAAAATCTGTAGACTACTGTATTTCTACTATGTAATAGTTGGATGTTAATGTTCTGTGTTGTGTTCCAGCTCTGTTCTCCCAGGTGGCAGTGTTGGCTGCGGTTCTACCCCTGGTGGTCATCCTCATCACCTCCATCATCATCCTCATCGCTGTGTGGAGGAAGGTGAGACTACACAGAGAGGACACAATGAATAATGTTTAAACAACAACTACTATCAACTCACTCATAGTATCTCAATGTCCCTGACTGATCGGGTAACTCTAACTATTCTGTGTTGCCTCAGAAGCCTCGCTATGAGATTAGATGGAAGGTGATAGAGTCAGTGAGTCTGGATGGCCATGAGTACATCTACGTCGACCCCATCCACCTGCCCTACGACCTGGCCTGGGAGATGGCTCGAGACAGCCTGGTGCTGGGTAAGTACCAGGAACCACGGGAGAAGGGGGTACCAATGCACAATATACACTGCAGAGGCGGTCTTTCTGTTTAAGATGAGGGAGAACAATTAGTTTTTTCATGACCATGGCCTTATTTCTATTACAGCATAATGGATGACTGTCATTCGTATTTAATTCACCCAGTTCAATGTAACAGCGATAGATTTAGGCTACTACATGATACTAGAATTTTCCATATACCCATCATGAGGTGGCAGAACCTAGCCTGTGAATGAAAGTTTACAACATAGTTGCACAGGTTGAGAGAAATTTGGGTAATCAAGGTGACAGACATTGATACATTCAATACCGCCGTGCACATTCAGGTATGTTTATCCCTGTTTCATTCCGTTTGCTTCCGCTTAAGAAAATTTTTCAACAGAATCGACAGAATGAATACACCCCTGATCATACACAAACACAGTTCAGTTTCATAGTAGCCACATACAAATAGCATGATCATTTTGCTCATTGTATAATTCCTTCTCGCATCTACGCACTCTCCTCCTCACCTTTTCGCTTTGCTTGTGGACTTCAGTGCACAACACATCAGCTGTCTGTGACCAGGCAAAAAAAACTTTCCAAGCCAAACATTTATAACATCACCGCTAACCGCTACACACAGCCTCCATCATTGTCACCATATTAATGTTATAGTAAACATACTCAATATATACAAAAGTATGTGGACACCACTTCAAACTAGTGGATTCAGCCAATTCAGCCACACCCATTGCTGATAGATGTATAAAATCGAGCACACCTCCATGCAATCTCCATAGACGGCAGGGTAGCCTAGTGGTTAGAGCATTGGACTAGTAACCGAAAGGTTGCAAGTTCAAATCCCCGAGCTGACAAGGTACAAATCTGTCGTTCTGCCCCTGAACAGGCAGTTAACCCACTGTTCCTAGGCCGTCATTGAAAATAAGAATTTGTTCTAAACTGACTTGCCTAGAAAAATAAAAAATGGACAAACATTGGCAGTAGAATGGCCTTACTGAAGAGCTCAATGACTTTCAACATGGCACCATCATAGGATGCCACCTTTCCAACAAGTCAGTTCGTAAACATCGTCTGTCCTCGGTTGCAACACGGTCTTATGAGCTCCAAACTGCCGCTGGAAACAACGTCAGCACAATAATTGTTCGTCGGGAGCTTCATGAAATGGGTTTCCATAGTCAAGCAGCCGCACACAGGCCTAAGAATCAAATCAAATGTATTTGTCACATACACATGGTTAGCAGATGTTAATGCGAGTGTAGCGAAATGCTTGTGCTTCTAGTTCTGACAATGCAGTAATAACCAACAAGTAATCTAACTAACAATTCCAAAACTACTGTCTTATACACAAGTGTAAGGGGATAAAGAATATGTACATAAAGATATATGAATGAGTGATGGTACAGAGCAGCATAGGCAAGATACAGTAGATGGTATCGAGTACAGTATATACATATGAGATGAGTATGTAAACAAAGTGGCATAGTTAAAGTGGCTAGTGATACATGTATTACATAAACATGCAGTAGATGATATAGAGTACAGTATATACGTATACATATGAGATGCATAATGTAGGGTATGTAAACATTATATTAGGTAGCATTGTTTAATAAAGTGGCTAGTGATATATTTTTACATCATTTCCCATCAATTCCCATTATTAAAGTTGGCTGGAGTTGAGTCAGTGTGTTGGCAGCAGCCACTCAATGTTAGTGGTTGCTGTTTAACAGTCTGATGGCCTTGAGATAGAAGCTGTTTTTCAGTCTCTCGGTCCCAGCTTTGATGCACCTGTACTGACCTCGCCTTCTGGATGATAGCGGGGTGAACAGGCAGTGGCTGTTCATGCGCAATGCCAGGAGTCGGCTGGAGTGGTGTAAAGCCATTGTGCTCTGGAGCAGTGAAAACGCATTCTCTCGAGTAATTAATCACCTTTCACCATTCCGACTAACGAATATGGGTTTAACGGATGCCAGGTGAACACTACCTGCCCCAGTGCCAACTGTAAAGTTTGTTGGAGGAGGAATAACGGCTGTTTTTCATGGTTCAGGCTAGGCCCCTTAGTTCTAGTGCAGGGAAATCTTAATGCTACAGCATACAATGACATTCTAGATGATTCTGTGCTTCCAACTTTGTGGTAACAGTTTGGGGAAGGCCCTTTCCTGTTTCAGCATGACAATGCCCCCATGCACAAAGTGACATCCATACTGAAATGGTTTGTCGAGGTCGATGTGGAAGAACTTGAATAGCCTGCACAGAGCCCTGACCTCAATCCTATCAAACACCTTTAGGATGAATTGGAACGCCGACTGCTAGCCAGGCCTAATCACCCAACATCAGTGCCCGACCTCACTAATGCTCTTGTGGCTTAATGGAAGCAAGTCCCCACAGCAATGTTCCAGCATCTAGTGGAAAGCCTTAGCAGCAAAGGGGGGAAAACTCCATATTAATGCCCATGATTTTGGAATGAGATGTTCGATGAGCAGGTGTCCACATACCTACTAGAACTAATGCGTTAGTAAACCTGCTGCAATCATGCAGTACAGTGTACAGTCAGTAAACAGTTTAGCAGTTACACCGATGGGCCCCGGTGGCAATGAATGACTTAAACCAAAAGCTTACCTTAACTTGGAAGAGTTGGAGTAGCCATAGCCAGCTAGCTAATATAGCATCCCTCTCTGTTTGAGCCGGGTGTTTGAGTAGAATTAAATAGGTAGCTCCATTCGCTAAGTGAAAAAATATATAACTAAATCTCTCTCTCTCTTGCTTTCTCTTTGCTTTTCCTTCATTTTTAAAGAAATCAATTTGTTTAAAACTGTTCAACTATTGCCTATCTCTTTCTTTGAGTCAACTACTCACCACATTTTATGTACTGCAGTGCTAGATAGTTGTAGCCTTTGCTTTCAGTACAACATTCATGCTCTCGTCCTTTTGGGTGGACAACATGTCAGTTGATGCTGCAAGGGCTTTGATAGGTTGTAGGACGTCCTCAGGAAGTTGTCATAATTACTGTGCAAGTTTATGGAAGGGGGTGAGAATCATGATCCTCCTTGGTTTTGTAATGAAGTCAATGTACCCAGATGAAGACGGAAACTAGCTGTCTTCCGGCTTCACCATGATGCTACCTTACAGTGTGCTGTTAAAGCTATTGCAGATCTTCATTGCAAAAGAGAGTGTTTTAATCAAACCTGACTGGTCTCCTAGTCCCTGATGCTGAAAAACATCCCCACAGCATGATGCTGCCACCACCATGTTTGAGAGTCATTTAGGTGCATTCTGGCAAACTTCAAGCAGGCTGTCATGTGCCTTTTAATGAGGAGTGAGTTCCATCTGGCCACTCCACCATAAAGGCCTGATTGGTGGAGTGCTGCAGAGATGGTTGTCCTTCTGGAAGGTTCTCCCATCGCCACAGAGGAACTCTGGAGCTCTGTCAGAGTGACCCTTGGGTTCTTGGTCACCTGGCTGACCAAGGCCCTTCTCCTCCGATTGCTCAGTTTGGTCAAGCGGCCAGCTCTAGGAAGTGTCTTGGTGTTTCCAAACTTCTTCCATTTATGAATGATGGAGGCCACTCTGTTCTTGGGGACCTTCAATGCTGCAGACATTTTTTGGTACCCTTCCCCAGATCTGTACCTCAACACAATCCGGTCTCGGAGCTCTACGGACAATTCCTTCGACATCATGGCTTGGTTTTTGCTCTGACATGCACTGTCAACTATGGGACCTTATATAGACAGATGTGTGCCTTTCCAAATCATGTCCAATCAATTGAATTTACCACAGGTGGTAAACATTTCAAGGATGATCAATGGAAACAGGATGCACCTGAGCTCAATATCGAGTCTTATAGCAAAGGGTCTGAATACTTATATAAATAAGGTATTTCTGTTATCGCTTTGTCATTATAGTTTATTGTGTGTAGATTGAGGAGGGATTTAACAAACCACAATGATAAGTATAGGTCAGTCAGATGATAAGTATAGGTCAATGTTGAGCCATGTTGCCTCTCCATAGTCTTAAGTCTGAATATACTTTTTTATCCTCATCGCCTCTCCTTTATTTGCACTGATCTCAAAGCGTAGGGAGGGTGAAAGCAATGGACCACGGTGGATGTAGTTCTTTCTTTTTGACGTAACAAAATGTGGGAAAAGGGAATAAATACTGGTCTGAATACTTTCCTGAATGCTCTGTATATGCGGATACCGCCAATATTTATTTGATAGTGTATTTAATAGGAACAATACAAGTTAAAACGTTGACATATTGACTGTTCTGATTTGGGCAATGTTTGTGTTTCTGACTTTCGCCATGTTTGTGTTGTGTTCCAGGTCGTACTCTTGGGTCCGGGGCGTTTGGCAGGGTGGTCGAGGCGACTGCCTACGGTCTCAGTCATTCCCAGTCCAGCACGAAGGTGGCAGTAAAAATGCTCAAATGTAAGTGATAACAATCATCTGCAGTTTTGATTCAGTATGTTTCTGCTTTAGCCAACTTGTCCTTGGTTTGTTTGGTAAGATAATAATCCAGTTTCAGTCTTAGTTCTTGTTCACTAACCTTTGTGTCCTCTGACCTCTGACCACCAGCCACAGCCAGGAGGAGTGAGACCCAGGCTCTGATGTCAGAGCTGAAGATCATGAGCCACCTGGGGCCTCACCTCAACATCGTCAACCTGCTGGGAGCCTGCACCAAACAGGGTGAGCTCCGCCCCCATCACCACAGCAACAATCCCAAACTAAAGTCATTAGCCTCTGAAATCCCATGCCTAGGGCAACACCATGTATACTGGAACATTGTTAATGTGGGAGGCAACCCATCTGCCTAGGGAGACTATAACGTCATAGCTACATACGTTCAATTTGATTAACCACATAATTGCATGTGTGACACACAAATGAATCTCTGATGAAGAGAAATAATTGTCCTTTATTTGTGACTTTCACATCTCAGGTCCTCTCTACCTGGTGACGGAGTACTGTCGCTATGGAGACCTGGTGGACTACTTACACAGGAACAAGCACACGTTCCTGCAGTACTATGCTGAGAAGAACCAGGAGGACTCTGGTTGCCGCGTCTCTGGAGGGAGCACCCCTCTCAGCCAGAGGAAAGGGTGAGTGCTACCTCCTCTTCTGGGGCTCGGGTCTGTGTTTGGAAGATGAAGTAGAGGTTAAATGTATAACCACCTAAGAATGGGAGCAAAAAAGACACGCTGTCAATTACAAAAATGAGGCCATACATACATTGAGCATTTGTTTGTGTTTTTTTCCACTATCCTAATGTTTCTTGAATATATTGGCAGCCACTATCCTAATGTGTCCCAAATATCTTGGCAGCTACGTGTCGTTTGGCAGTGAGTTTGACGGTGGCTACATGGACATGAGTAAGGACGAGCCCACGGTGTACGTCCCCATGCAGGAGCTTAAAGACACCATCAAATACACTGACATCCAACCTTCTCCATATGAGTCGCCCTACCAGCACCACCTTTACCAGGAACAAGGTATGGAATCCAATAAAGACATGCTAATAACAAAGCCAAAGCGTACTGTATACTTTCTACAATGTAGGTCTATTGCAAGGGAGCCTGGTATAGGAGAACTTTCTCATTGTAATGGCTGGAATGGAATATCAAACACATCAAACATATGGAAACCACATGTTTGACTCCGTTCCATTAATTCCATTTCACCCATTACAATGAGCCCATCCTCCTATAGCTCCTCCTACCAGCCTCCTCTTGTCTATTGCATGCCAGACATATGGGAAGCACATGTGAAAGGATGGGCGGACTGACTGGCAGACAGGAAAGGACAGTGATATTGTTTATTTGACCTCCAGAAGCCTCTCTGTGTATTTTAGCAAGTCGGCGTCACTATACACATACTGTATATGCTGTCCATGTGTAACACCTGAACACCGATTCACCTTTACATTGTCTCCTTCCTCTTTTTGACCTCTGAACCCTTCAATCAATGTCTCTGCCCTCCCTGCCAGACCAGACCACAGTGGACAGTGCCCTGGTCATCAGTGACTGCCCTACCCTCAGCTATTCTGACCTCATTGGCTTCAGCTACCAGGTGGCCAAGGGCATGGAGTTCCTAGCCTCCAAGAACGTATGTTATGTTATATTGTATTATTTTAGTTGAATCAAAACTTTATTGCTCTATATTTATGTATTATTCTTTATTGTGCCAGGTGAGTAAAGTACAGACCTGGATATAGAATATACTTCATCGTCTGTACTAAATGTCCCAGAAGACCATGTCTCCCTGTAACCCTGTTGTTGAACCCTGTCCTCCCCAGTGTGTCCATCGTGACCTGGCCGCCAGGAACGTGTTGATCTGTGAGGGGAAGCTGGTGAAGATCTGTGACTTTGGTCTGGCCAGAGACATCATGCACGACTCCAACTACGTCTCCAAAGGCAGCGTGAGTGGCAGGCTCACTCAGGGTCACTCAGGGTCACTCAAACACATGAAACATTACATGACCATTATGGTAACCACTACGTACATTTTGAAAGATAACAGTAAGACAACACCATCGATTATGACCTTCAACCTACTTCAATTGTAATTAGCCATAACTGCTACTGTAACCTACTTCTCAGTACCTGGCTGATGCTAATCTTACCTCTGACCTCTTCCCCCTCTCAGACGTTCCTTCCTCTTAAGTGGATGGCCCCAGAGAGTATTTTCCATAACCTGTACACTACCCTGAGTGACGTGTGGTCCTATGGCATCCTGCTCTGGGAGATCTTCACCCTGGGTAGGAGGACATACATGAAACAGAACCCCATTAATTATTAATAGATAGATGGAAGACAAGAGATTACTGTTTGATTAAACCAAAACAAACTATTAACTGGAGTTCATTTACGCTCAGAAATATTAGTAGTAGTGTGGGTGCAACTTTTGATTACATGACCCTGTTTATTTAATATGAACGTATAAAGGTTTCACTCTGTTTTAGCAGACAGGCCATGAAGTTGTCTATCAGATTATCTAATCCTGAGTCTGTCTTTAGGGTCAGATGAGCTCTTGTTGTTATCTACAGTCAGGGTTCATAATCAATTCATTTGGGGATTTTCAAATCTTTTTGAAACTGCCGTGACAACAAGAGCACCTATTGAGAAGCTGTTCATTTAGGGTGAAGCCGCGTGATTTGTAAACAACCTTTTTCTTGGAAAACAAAACTTTTGGAAACTCTTGATTCACCATGACTTTAAGATTTTCAAAGTACATTCAGACTGATCAGCTTTTAAATATTGTTTTATGTTCTGACAGGAGGAGCCCCCTACCCTGATCTGCCCATGAATGAGCTGTTCTACAGTGCCTTAAAGAGAGGATATCGCATGGCCAAACCTAACCACGCCACCGATGAAGTGTACGTCTCTAGAATGGCACCAAGACCATCCCTCCCAAAGACCTCTCAGGATTCTAGTATTGTGTGTCAGAGAGAATTTAAGAAAGTAAATTTATATTTTCTGTACCTTGTCCTTCAGTTATGAAGTCATGCAGAAGTGCTGGGATGAGAAGTACGAGAGAAGGCCAGAGTTCTCTTTTCTGGTGCACACAATGGGGAACATGCTCGCAGACAGCTATAAAAAGGTACCTTATTAATATACAGGTTCTTCTGCTTTACATGTATCTGTGCATCTGAGGACCAAGGTGTTTCCACATTGACTTACACTACCGTTCAAAACTTTCACTTAGAAATGTCCTTGTTTTTCAAAGAAAAGCACATTTTTTTGTCCATAAAAATAAGATGAAATTGATCAGAAATACAGTGTAGATATTGTTAATGTTGTAAATGACTATTGTAGCTGGAAACGGCTGATTTTTAATGGAATATCTACATAGGTGTACAGAGGCCCATTATCAGCAACCATCACTCCTGTGTTCCAATGCCACGTTGTGTTAGCTAATCCAAGTTTATAATTTTATAAGGCTAATTGATCATTAGAAAACCCTTTTGCAATTATGTTAGCTCAGCTGAAAACAATTGTTCTGATTAAAGAAGCAATAAAACTGTCCTTCTTTAGACTAGTTGAGTATCTGGAGAATCAGAATTTGTGGGTTCGATTACAGGCTCAAAATGTCCAGAAACAAAGAACTTTCTTCTGATAGTGATCAGTCTAGTCTTATTACTGAAAAATTAAGTGAAGAGGCAACTCCGGGATGCTGGCCTTCTATGCAGAGTTGCAAAGAAAAAGCTATATCTCAGACTGGCCAATAAAAATAAAAGATTAAGATGGGCAAAAGAACACAGACACTGGACAGAGGAACTTTGCCTAGAAGGCCAGCATCTCGGAGTCGCCTCTTCACTGTTGACGTTGAGACTGCTGTTTTGTGGGTACTATTTAATGATGCTGCCAGTTGAGGACTTGTGAGGCGTCTGTTTCTCAAACTAGACACTCTAATGTACTTGTCCTCTTGCTCAGTTGTGCACCAGGGCCTCCCAGTCCTCTTTCTATTCTGGTTAGAGCCAGTTTGCACTGTTCTGTGAAGGCAGAAGTACACAGCTTGGTACAAGATCTTCAGTTTCTTGGCAATTTCCCGCATGGAATAGCCTTAATTTCTCAGAACAAGAACAGATGGACAAATTTCAGAAGAAAGTTCTTTGTTTCTTGCCATTTTGAGCCTGTATTCGGACCCACAAATTCTGAATCTCCAGATACTCAACTAGTCTAAAGAAGGCCAGTTTTATTGCTTCTTTAATCAGCTAAACTGTTTTCAGCTGTGCTAATATAATTGCAAAAGAGTTTTCTAATGATCAATTAGCCTTTTAAAATGATAAACTTGGATTAGCTAACACAACGTGGCATTGGAACACAGGAGTGATGGTTGCTGATACAGTGCCTTGCGAAAGTATTCGGACCCCTTGAACTTTGCGACCTTTTGCCACATTTCAGGCTTCAAACATAAAGATATAAAACTGTATTTTTTGTGAAGAATCAACAACAAGTGGGACACAATCATGAAGTGGAATGACATTTATTGGATATTTCAAACTTTTTTAACAAATCTGAAAAATTGGGCGTGCAAAACAGCTTAAGTTAATACTTTGAGCGCCACCTTTAGCTGTCGCTTGGGGTATGTCTCTATCAGTTTTGCACATCGAGAGACTGACATTTTTCCCATTCCTCCTTGCAAAACAGCTCGAGCTCAGTGAGGTTGGATGAGAGCATTTGTGAACAGCAGTTTTCAGTTCTTTCCACAGATTCTCGATTGGATTCAGGTCTGGACTTTGACTTGGCCATTCTAACACCTGGATATGTTTATTTTTGAACCATTCCATTGTAGATTTTGCTTTATGTTTTGGATCATTGTCTTGTTGGAAGACAAATCTCCGTCCCAGTCTCAGGTCTTTTGCAGACTCCATCAGGTTTTCTTCCAGAATGGTCCTGTATTTGGCTCCATCCATCTTCCCATCAATTTTAACCATCTTCCCTGTCCCTGCTGAAGAAAAGCAGGCCCAAACCATGATGCTGCCACCACCATGTTTGACAGTGGGGATGGTGTGGTCAGGGTGATGAGCTGTGTTGCTTTTACGCCAAACATAACATTTTGCATTGTTGCCAAAAAGTTCAATTTTGGTTTCATCTGACCAGAGCACCTTCTTCCACATGTTTGGTGTGTCTCCCAGGTGGCTTGTGGCAAACTTTAAACAACACTTTTTATGGATATCTTTAAGAAATGGCTTTCTTCTTGCCACTCTTCCATAAAGGCCAGATTTGTGCAATATACGACTGATTGTTGTCCTATGGACAGAGTCTCCCACCTCAGCTGTAGATTGCTGCAGTTCATCCAGAGTGATCATGGGCCTCTTGGCTGCATCTCTGATCAGTCTTCTCCTTGTATGAGCTGAAAGTTTAGAGGGACGGCCAGGTCTTGGTAGATTTGCAGTGGTCTGATACTCCTTCCATTTCAATATTATCGCTTGCACAGTTCTCCTTGGGATGTTTAAAGCTTGGGAAATCTTTTTGTATCCAAATCCGGCTTTAAACTTCTTCACAACAGTGTCTCGGACCTGCCTGGTGTGTTCCTTGTTCTTCATGATGCTCTCTGCGCTTTTAACGGACCATCACAGTGCACACAGGTGGATTGTATTTATCATCATTGGTCATCTAGGTCAACATTGGATCATTCAGAGATCCTCACTGAACTTCTGGAGAGAGTTTGCTGCACTGAAAGTAAAGGGGCTGAATAATTTTGCACGCCCAATTTTTCAGTTTTTGATTTGTTAAAAAAGTTTGAAATATCCAATAAATGTCGTTCCACTTCATGATTGTGTCCCACTTGTTGTTGATTCTTCACAAAAAAATACAGTTTTATATCTTTATGTTTGAAGCCTGAAATGTGGCAAAAGGTCGCAAAGTTCAAGGGGGCCGAATACTTTCGCAAGGCACTGTAATGGGCCTCTGTACGCCTATGTAGATATTCCATTAAAAATCAGCCGTTTCCAGCTAAAATAGACATTTACAACATTAACAATGTCTACACTGTATTTCTGATCAATTATATTAATGGACCAAATAATTTGCTTTTCTTTCAAAAACAAGGACATCTCTAAGTGACAACCAAACTTTTAAATGGTAGTATATGTGAAATATGTATGCATCGTTTATGGATGTATGATTCATGCATCAGTTTGGTATTTATTGATTGTAGATATATGTTATTGATTGTTTATTGGTGTAGAGATACTGCCAGGTCAACGATGAGTTCTTCAAGCGTGACCACCCAGCCGTGGTCCGCACCAAACCCAGGCTCTCCTCTCACTTCCCCTCTCCGGCCCTAACCCCGTCCACCGCCCCTGCCACCCCCCAGGACACAAACCCCTACCCCCTCACTGGGGACTTCAGACCCGAGGCAGATGGTGAGGAAGCTTCCTACAACGACTACATCATCCCCATCCCAGACCCCAAGCCTGAGGAGGAAGTCTGCTCCGAGGCTAACGACATGCCAACGAAAAGCCTCACAAGGTATAGCCATCTGACATACGACTGCCTGACTGACTGACTGACTGACTGCAGATGTGTGCCAAGTGCTTGGTATGCAGGACAGATAAGGCAGATTTACTCTAGAGGACCTTGTATTGTTACAACACCAACCCACACAGCCAGATGTGGGATTGAGACAAAAGCTGTTTCATGTTACGATGTATACATTGTGAGCAATAAGGATTGTGCATACAGTGCACAGGATATTTAAGAAGAAATCTAAGACGAGCCTAGATGGCTTAAAAGTGATATTTTACATGGAATTTATAGGCTCCTTACTGTGATTAATGCATAATTTTCACCTGAAATAAACCATAGAATCACAGATAGGTTGGTGAAAGAACATGTGTGGTGTTATTCCCTGTAGTTCTCGGGCTCTGGAGGACGAGGAGGCTGATTCCATCTCCCAGGAGACAGTGGAGGCAGACACCATTCCAGAGGAGAAATATCTCCATGCCAACCAGGCCCTGATTCCACTGGAGTCATCTGGAACACCGGAAGCGGAAGACAGCTTCCTGTAAGCCTTTCAAGGAACTTGGTGAAAGTATGACATTCCTGAATAGCTTTAGTGGATTAAGAGAAAAATGTAGCAAATTCAATTAGAAGGTGACTTTTACAACACAAACAACTCCCACTGCTTTAGCAAATATTCCACAATTGGTGCTTTCAAAAGAAGGCTGTGTTGATAATCTATTCAAAATCTATATTTACTATGAGAGTGACACATTTAATCATTGATGTTGATTGATGATGCAAACTAGTCCATCTTGAATAAAGGGATCATTTGCAAAGCCCTCGCATAAGAAAATAAGTATTAGTATCACATAAGAAGTTACTTTTAAGTTAGGGATTTATGATTTGTAAAATACTGTATGTAGCATTGTGGTCACTATTGCAGTGTTTCTATGGTGATTTGTATTCACATTTTTCCTTTCACATGTGTTGTATTTTTATGTTATTTTGTATTTTATTTGGATCCCCATTAGCACCAGCTACTATTCATGGGGTCCACACGAAACATGAAACATAGCATAATACAGAACATTAATAGACAAGAACAGCTCAAGGACAGAACTACATGCAGAACTATATACATTTTGAAGATAAAAACATTAAGCCTCCAAAACCCTTTCAGTTTTGAAAATCACTAAAAGTGGAGCATATACTGTTACATTTTGCTTGTGTGAAAAAGTTCCAGTTTTATGACAGGTACTTTAGCTGGTAAAAAACAAAAACATTAACACAATCTTATGGCATCTATACTTCTCAACATTAATTGAATATGATATTCTAGTTGCACTGAGGATTTTTTGTTTTGTTTGTGTCCTTAAAATACAAATGCGTACTTTTTATTTTCTACTCCAGGTTATTTTGCGAGAATGTAATACATTTTGAGAAGAGCTAAGCATACATCAGCCTTAATTGAGCAGAACATTATACACTCAGTAAAAGGTATGTCTCAAATTATCATTTTATGTTGTCTTTAGTTTTATATAGATTTATTTTTACATTTTATGTAGTGTTTGTTTTAAACAATTCTGTATAAATGTTGCACTTTACAATGTTTAGGAAAACATTTCCAAGAAAAGGATTTAAGGTACAGTAGATAAGAGATTGAATGATTATGAGAGATATGAAAGAAATGTATGTTTTTACACAGCGGTACTGACTGAATGAGAAATAATCTGAGCATATCACTGCCTTAGCACACCTGGTACAATATTAGTATGTTGTTTTGTACTGTGACTAATGATTGAGATCTTTGAAGTGCTTTTGTATTGTATAAAGTTCTATGAAAGAAACAAATATATGGCCTATAGTATCCATACGAAAGGATATACAATAAGCATTTCTATGGAAGGAGATCTTCTACAGAAATATGGCAATAAAGATTTGAATCTATATTCTTGAAGCAATTATATGATACCTGAGATAATTTGTCACTTGCTCGCAGAGGTTCTCCTATCGTTACATACACTACCAGTGAAATAGAAATGATATGCTTCCTTGTACATATTTGTCACATGGTATAGGAACACAGAATGCAGAACACTACATGTTGTAGAATATTCACCACACACACGCTATTGTACCAAAACTTCTCTGTATGTTTACGAATGTATTTTTGTATGTAGTTTATAAACGTTTATGTGAAAATAAAAGTTTATAATGAAAATATGATAGATCATTTCATTTTGTCCTTACTGTCTTCTTTTAAACTAGCTAATGAGGGACAGTTCCTGTTGTCTATTTTTTAGTAGTTCAATGACATGCAGAGTACTGCTATTTAACAGAAAATATGAATTGTGTTGTTCAGCTGTCATAACTTCAACAACAACACATACTTGCTACACAGACTTATCTTCTAATGCATTGGCTTTATTCAATCAATGTAGAAGAGATAAAACATCCCCACATGAATTGAGCCTAACTCGAAGAGCTACAGTGCCTTGCGAAAGTATTCGGCCCCCTTGAACTTTGCGACCTTTTGCCACATCTCAGGCTTCAAACATAAAGATATAAAACTGTATGTTTTTGTGAAGAATCAACAACAAGTGGGACACAATCATGAAGTGGAATGACATTTATTGGATATTTCAAACTTTTTTAACAAATCAAAAACTGAAAAATTGGGCGTGCAAAATTATTCAGCCCCCTTAAGTTAATACTTTGTAGCGCCACCTTTTGCTGTGATTACAGCTGTAAGTCGCTTGGGGTATGTCTTTATCAGTTTTGCACATCGAGAGACTGACATTTTTTCCCATTCCTCCTTGCAAAACAGCTCGAGCTCAGTGAGGTTGGATGGAGAGCATTTGTGAACAGCAGTTTTCAGTTCTTTCCACAGATTCTCGATTGGATTCAGGTCTGGACTTTGACTTGGCCATTCAAACACCTGGATATGTTTATGTTTGAACCATTCCATTGTAGATTTTGCTTTATGTTTTGGATCATTGTCTTGTTAGAAGACAAATCTCCGTCCCAGTTTCAGGTCTTTTGCAGACTCCATCAGGTTTTCTTCCAGAATGGTCCTGTATTTGGCTCCATCCATCTTCCCATCAATTTTAACCATCTTCCCTGTCCCTGCTGAAGAAAAGCAGGCCCAAACCATGATGCTGCCACCACCATGTTTGACAGTGGGGATGGTGTGTTCAGAGTGATGAGCTGTGTTGCTTTTACGCCAAACATAACGTTTTGCATTGTTGCCAAAAAGTTCAGTTTTGGTTTCATCTGACCAGAGCACCTTCTTCCACATGTTTGGTGTGTCTCCCAGGTGGCTTGTGGCAAACTTTAAACGACACTTTTTATGGATATCTTTAAGAAATGGCTTTCTTCTTGCCACTCTTCCATAAAGGCCAGATTTGTGCAATATACGACTGATTGTTGTCCTATGGATAGAGTCTCCCACCTCAGCTGTAGATCTCTGCAGTTCATCCAGAGTGATCATGGGCCTCTTGGCTGCATCTCTGATCAGTCTTCTCCTTGTTTGAGCTGAAAGTTTAGAGGGACGGCCAGGTCTTGGTAGATTTGCAGTGGTCTGATACTCCTTCCATTCCAATATTATCGCTTGCACAGTGCTCCTTGGGATGTTTAAAGCTTGGGAAATCTTTTTGTATCCAAATCCGGCTTTAAACTTCTTCACAACAGTGTCTCGGACCTGCCTGGTGTGTTCCTTGTTCTTCATGATGCTCTCTGCGCTTTTAACGGACCTCTGAGACTATCACAGTGCAGGTGCATTTATACGGAGACTTGATTACACACAGGTGGATTGTATTTATCATCATTAGTCATTTAGGTCAACATTGGATCATTCAGAGATCCTCACTGAACTTCTGGAGAGAGTTTGCTGCACTGAAAGTAAAGGGGCTGAATAATTTTGCACGCCCAATTTTTCAGTTTTTGATTTGTTAAAAAAGTTTGAAATATCCAATACATGTCGTTCCACTTCATGATTGTGTCCCACTTGTTGTTGATTCTTCACAAAAAAATACAGTTTTATATCTTTATGTTTGAAGCCTGAAATGTGGCAAAGTTCAAGGGGGCCGAATACTTTCGCAAGGCACTGTAGCTGTTGAGAATCAACAAATCCAAACAAACTTTCCCAAGCCCAGCTAGACTTATATCATCCCTTATAAACCAGTCCTATCAAAGCCTCTCTTTTTTGAGCCTTCAGCAGAATCCCCCCCCCCCCCCACACACACACACACACACACACACACACACACACACACACACACACACACACACACACACACACACACACACACACACACACACACACACACACACACACACACACACACACACACACACACACACACACACACACACACACTCTCTATTCCCTGGTTCCATTCTGATGGCCATCAAAGAGGTCTTTTACTGTCCTCCCAGAAGCCCCAGCCCTCTGCTCCACTTGTGGCTGAGGACCATGGAAGCCTGGGTTGGGGCTGGCTGGAACAGGCTGGGGCTGGGGCTAGGCCGGCAGGCTAGGCAGCAGTGCAGCAGTGTGACCACCATCACAGGAGATTAGTCTCAGCTCTCAGCACCATGGCATTAGGATTGGGAGGGCCGGCCTGTTTGCTAACCAAACTGAGACGCATGGTCATTAGCGGGGAGCGTGACACCTCTGTCTGTCCGTCTGTCTGTTTTTTCTCTTTTACTGTCTGCGTGTCAGACTAAGAGAGACGGAGACTGAAGAGAAACAGGGTTGGCGGGACTTTACTCGCTCCTGGATGCTGGACCCATACAGCTTGGTGAGGTCAGATCTTACCACGGTGCTGAAGACATCTACAGGTACAGTAGAGTTCATCTGATGTTTACAATCTTAGCCATGTTCAAATCACATTTGAATAGGCTTTCAGGAAGGTATGGTCTATATTTCCAGATTTCAAAGTGACAAATCCTGTACGTTTTGTTTTCCCACTCGTCCTTAGAAAAGAAGAAGTGTATGACAGCAGAGTTCCAACCTGATGACTCCTCATTTCTCTCCTTGACCACAGACGCAATAACAACACTCCGAGACATACAGACATACAGCCAGGGACAGAGCTGGAAAAGATCCAGGATGGTGCTGTACCTGTTTTTTCTGCTGGGGATCCTGTCCACTGCAGCTCAAGGTAAGTCTCAACACCTGTTTAGTACTGGATTATATTGAGATTCAGGTTCATGACTTGGTTTGGTTCTGTTGTTTAAAGGTCTTTTTTATTTGAAGGAGTGGAGCAGTCCCACTCCTTTAGTAATTATTTTGCTTTCTTGAATAGATAGTAAAGTTTGGAAAGACAGGGGAGATAGTGGGAAGGGGAGTCAAAGGGGAGGTGGGCCTGATTTGAACCCTCTGGCATACGTGTGTAACAGTTGGACCACATGGGCCACTTGGCAGTATTGCTGATATTGTATTTAATGCAGCTCTTGTGTCCTCCATACTTTTACGTGGATAATGCCTGACTAAAAATGCAATTTAAAGCTCCAATTCAGCAGTTAAAAACAATAACAACACGGTTTCCCCGCTACTGTTATTGGTTGGAGAAATGTAGCCACTCTCAAAGCAATAGACATGGCTATGGATGCAAAGACTGACCATCATGTTTTGAGGCTATTTAGTGCTTGTTTACATTTGTATTGTTTACAAACATTGGAGTAAACCAAGCTCATATTTTGGGTTCTCCCACATGAAAAAAATACTATAGTATACTATGGTATACTGTAGTATTCACTGTAGAGTTTTTGCAGAGTTTACTGTAGTATTCAATGTATTGTTTTTGCGGACTAAAGTCAGTACTGTAGTATTTAGTATTCACAGTTAACTATAGTATAAATACTGTAGTAAAATAATACTGTAGTTTATACTATAGTAATTAATGTAGTGTTTTACAGAATGTAGTATGCTGTATTATTTACTGTAGTGTTATTGCGGACATTATTGTAGCATTTACTACACTGCTTTGGGGGGGGGGATAATACTGTAGAATTTACTATAGTGTTCTACAGTATACAGCATTCTATAGTACACACATGATTGAGGTTTACCTTAGTGTGTATTATAGTATTCTACAGTATAATACAGTTTACTACAGAATTCTATAGTAAGTTCTGTAGTATTATATAGTAAACTGTAGAATTTGTTTCATGTGTGCTGATGGAGTATGACAGTTGAACTTAGCTCATGGGGCATTTCTAAGTTATATTCTTCAAGAATCAATGAGTACATACCATTGATTTGTTACTCCAAAAATGGGTGTAGCAACTGCAGATTGCCCCTTTAAATGTCACATCACATTTATCAGACAACATATCAAAGAAGCATGTGTCTGAGGTCTTGAATATGAACAATCATATGTAGGACAGTACTGTCCTGTACATGTGTCTGAGGTCTTGAATATGAACAATCATATGTAGGACAGTACTGTCCTGTACATGTGTCTGAGGTCTTGAATATGAACAATCATATGTAGGACAGTACTGTCCTGTACATGTGGCTGAGGTCTTGAATATGAACAATCATATGTAGGACAGTACTGTCCTGTACATGTGTCTGAGGTCTTGAATATGAACAATCATATGTAGGACAGTACTGTCCTGTACATGTGTCTGAGGTCTTGAATATGAACAATCATATTTAGGACAGTACTGTCCTGTACATGTGGCTGAGGTCTTGCTCCATTGTACCACAGCCATATGTATTTGATAGGCAGCTAGTATACTTGGAGTCCATAGGAAGGTGGTGTGTAATGTTATCAGGAAATCTGGACCTAGAATGCTGAATGGCACAAAATCAAGAACAGCCCCCTCCCTCTGACCCTCTAAAGTTGAGCTGTGGACTGTGATAAATAAGAACATCTGCTGAACAACAAATCTCAGTTCTGCTTTGAGATAAAACAAGAAACAAACTTTACATGTAAGAACAAATGGAGGGAACACTTAGGCTGCTGTAGTGTTGAGATGTTTCATGATGATGTTTCATCTGCTTCATGGTTGCCAAATACAGTAGAGTGAATGCTCTGCACCACGAGAAAGCCCAAATGAGGTTTTATAGATTTAAAAGAAGAAAACAACTAGAAATGTCCTTTAAAGCCATCTTCTACTGGAGATTTGTCTTGATGTTCTTAAAACCCCCTTGACCCCAATAAGTTGTTGGAGTGTCTCAAAGAAGGCATTGTTTCTCTGTGTGTCACCAGGCAGCAGTTAGCTTTGTCACACCCCAAGGGAGAACATCTCCATGGTCTTTACACCCCATATAGCTCCCTCTGTCTCCCTCTGTCTGCGTCTGTCCCTTCTGTTTTTGGACGAGAAAACACTGAGTCAACTCTTTGTTTGTTTTTTTCTTGTGTTTGAGGGTGTAAAAGGGCAAGGCAATAAGAGGGTATGGGTAGCCTATAGGAGACTTTGCATGCTGGGGTTATTGCTAGTTAGTAAGTCTCCTTTCATCATGACATAGATACAGAGGTGGAAAGCAGAAGTGAGAGAGGGAGTGAGACCTCTCCTTTAGGGCCAGCTCTGCAATGTGCCAGCTCTGCAATGTGTTTCCTGAATTTGCAGTGTCCAAGTTAACTGTTTAATGCAGAGTGACCAGAAATAGTGATCTGAGTTGAGTTGATGAACACCAATTGATTTAACCATGTTTTGAGTTTCCTGGTCTGTTCACATGGTCAAGAAGTAGTCCATCCTAACCATTAAAGTATGTCCATGTACTGCTATAATAACAATACAAACAGCCCAATATAGTGATGGAGTTTTAACATCTCTAGTCTCTGTTTCCCTCAGCACAATGGCGGCATCCTGTAATCAAGCTCAACTCCCAACTCGTGGTTGGGTCTGAGGTAGTACTGAACCCTGGCACCCCATTAGTCCTGAGGTGTGAGGGTGATGGGCCAGTCAACTGGCTGACCCGGTTGGCCAAACACAAACGCTTCATCTCCAAGGTCAAGGGGAGAGTCAGAACCTTCAGGGTGGACCGTCCCTCTGCAGAACACACTGGGACCTATAAGTGTGAATATACCAGTGTGAACGTCAAGGGCCAGAACTTGTTTTCTACAGTGCACGTGTATGTGAAAGGTAAGCTCAGAAGATTACTGAGTTGCTGTTAATTTACCATACCTGTAGAGAGAGTGATGATTTTGATTTTAAAAGTCTTGGGGCATGGTTTTTGTTTCCTTATCTGCCCAGTATCTCTCATTCTAACACATCCCACCTTCTCCATCAGACCCAGACAGCCTATTTTGGACCAGCAGCTCGTCCCTGAGTGTGGTGAGGAAGGAGGGGGAGAACTATCTGCTCCCCTGCCTGCTAACGGACCCAGAGGCTACAGACCTGGGGCTCCGCATGGACAACTGCACCTCCGTACCCCCAGGCATGAACTACACAGCAGACCCCCGCAGAGGCATCCTTATCCGCAACCTCCAACCCAGCTACAATGCAGACTATGTCTGTAGCGCCAAGCTCCACGGGGTGGAGAGGACGTCCAAGGCTTTCTCCATCAACATCATTCAAAGTGAGTAGGTTGAGTGTTGTGGAGGGATACTTTAGATAAAGTGACCAGACCTAAGTCAAAGCATACTGTACAAACTTGATCAGGCCCATGGTTCGTACTGTACCATACTGTACAATGTGTACAAATTTGATATTTTCAAAATTGAGTTTAATTGGAAAAGGAGTATGTTGCTTTATTATACATGTCGTGTATCTGGTTGCCTCTGTGGCCAGGGCTGCGTTTCCCACCTTACGTATTCCTGGAGAAGGATGAGTATGTTCGTATCGTGGGAGAGAAGCTGAGAATCCACTGCACCACACACAACCCTAACTTCAACTACAACGTCACCTGGAATTACAGCTCCAAGAAGGCAAGCACTGTTAGAGTTTCTGAAACAACCTATTTGTTCCACTGTCAGAGTTTCTGAAACAACCTATTTCTTCCACTGTCAGAGTTTCTGAAACAACCTATTTCTTCCACTGTCAGAGTTTCAGAAACAACCTAGTTGTTCCACTGTCAGAGTTTCTGAAACAACCTATTTGTTCCACTGTCAGAGTTTCTGAAACAACCTATTTGTTCCACTGTGTCACAAGCTGTAGCTCTATCCCAGAGTTGGCCAAAACAAAGTGCATGATAATAGGTCTTCGGGATAAAAAACGTTTCCTGTCTCTTCTTACTTCTTACAGAGATCCACCATAGAGGAGAATGTCCAGTCTAAGGACAGCCGTCTGGACATTGAGAGCATCCTGACCATCCCTGCAGTAGACAAGTCAGACACAGGGAACATTACCTGCACTGGAACCAATGAGGCTGGAGTCAATAGCTCTGCCACCTACCTGCTGGTCGTAGGTTAGTTAATGCATAACTGTGTCGTTCCACCAATTTTATGAAGTTGGCTTTAGCTAGCCCAGATAAGTTCCCAATCTCCCAACCTGCTGCATGTTTGAACAGCGTTGATCATTTGCGCCATGTACTTTTAATGTAATCTCAATTGCAATCCAGGTCAGTTGGTTCTGTTATTAGATGATGCATAGTGATAACACATTCGGCTGTTGTATAAATAAACCAAATATCTGATTTTATATTCACATTTTATCGTTGATGTGATTTTAAATGGTTGAAATCGTAGTGATAGACATCTGGGTGACAACTAAATAAAACATCTGACATTGTTTTTCCATTAGAATTTGGTTGTGTTTTGTGGTTGATAAAACATTGGAAACTCAACAACATTTTGGCGGTCTTTTTGAATGCATGAATATAGGTTGTTATCTCATTGATCAATCTCATTGTCCAAATGGACAACAGCTGTGAAAAAGACAACCAATGGTTATAACCAACCAGCATCCAGGATCAGACAAACCCATTGTATAATAGAACACATTCCAGTCACAGAACTGGATTGTATTCAATTAGGGCAAATTGCAGCAAAACTTTTTACAAGGGAAAGGAAAATCAATATTTTTCATTTTCTTTGGTTTGGTGCCAAAGGAATACAACCCTAGCTAACCTTAAATATAACCCTTCCATGTTTCTCTGTGTCCCTGTCCAGAGGAGCCCTACATCCGTCTGTCCCCCCAGCTGTCCTCCAAGCTAGCCCACCAAGGCCTGTCCATTGAAGTGAACGAGGGGGAGGATCTAAAGCTCTGTGTCCTGATCGAGGCGTACCCCCAGATCATAGCCCAGAGCTGGGACACCCCAACGTCCTCGCCCACACAGGAACACATCTTCACGCGCTACAACAACAGGTGAGCATAACAAGGTGAAGGGAACTGGCTGAATGAAGCTACTGTATTGGGAAGACGTTTGGGCCCGTTGGACAAATGCGCAGCAACAGAAAAAGGGTGTGAGACAGTGTCAACGTGAAATGTTCACAGATCAGAGGCTGACTTGTTCACAGTAAAAATGTAGAATGGGTAAGCAGCAGCAGCAGTGTATTAGTTGATCTGACACAAACTCAGTGGTACAGAGAGTTCTGTACTATGAAACCAGAAGGAAGGAGCTTCTGTAATGTTTTACCTCCGTGATGAGGCATAGTAGCAACAGTCTGAGGAGAACCATGATGTAGTATTCAGCACATCACACCATCTGCACTCATTGCTCTTTTGTTAAAGAGCTCCAGTAATATAGTTCACCAGCCGGCTCCCCCTCTTTCTATATGCGGTAACAATTGAGCATGGTGGTTAGACTCCAGTGGTTATTTCTTCAGCGGTTAGATCTCTAGTGGTTAGATCTCCAGTGGTTAGACTCCAGTGGTTAGATATCCAGTGGTTAGATCTCCAGTGGTTATATCTCAAGTGGTTACCTCTCAAGTGGTTACACTCCAGTGGTTAGATATCCAGTGGTTAGCTATTCAGTGGTTAGATCTCTAGTGGTTAGATCTCTAGTGGTTAGACTCCAGTGGTTAGACTCCAGTGGTTAGATCTCCAGTGGTTAGATCTCCAGTGGTAAGATCTCCAGTGGTTAGACTCCAGTGGTTATATCTGCAGTGGCTAGATATCCAGTGGGTAGATCTCCAGTGGTTAGATATCAGGTGGTTATATCTCAAGTGGTTAGATCTCAAGTGGTTCGACTCCAGTGGTTAAATCTTAAGTGGTTAGATATCCAGTGGTTAGACTCCAGTGGTTAGATCTCAAGTGGTTAGATCTCCAGTGGTTAGACTCCAGTGGTTATATCTCAAGTAGTTAGATATCCAGTGGTTAGATCTCCAGTGGTTAGATCTCCAGTGGTTAGACTCCAGTGGTTAGATCTCCAGTGGTTAGAATCCAGTGGTTATATCTTAAGTGGTTAGATATCCAGTGGTTAGACTCCAGTGGTTAGATCTCAAGTGGTTAGATCTCCAGTGGTTAGATCTCCAGTGGTTAGATCTCCAGTGGTTAGATCTAGTGGTTAGATCTCCAGTGGTTAGACTCCAGTGGTTATATCTCAAGTGGTTAGATATCCAGTGGTTAGATATCCAGTGGTTAGATCTCCAGTGGTTGTATCTCAAGTGGTTAGATCTCCAGTGGTTAGACTCCAGTGGTTAGATCGCCAGTGGTTAGAATCCAGTGGTTATATCTCAAGTGGTTAGATCTCCAGTGGTTAGATCTCCAGTGGTTAGACTCCAGTGGTTATATCTCAAGTGGTTAGATCTCCAGTGGTTATATCTCCATTGGTTTGATCTCCAGTGGTTAGATCTCCAGTGGTTAGACTCCAGTGGTTATATCTCAAGTGGTTAGATCTCCAGTGGTTAGACTCCAGTGGTTAGATCTCCAGTGGTTAGACTCCAGTGGTTATATCTCAAGTGGTTAGATCTCCAGTGGTTATATCTCAAGTGGTTAGCTCTCCAGTCGTTACACTCCAGTGGTTAGATATCCAGTGGTTAGCTATTCAGTGGTTAGATCTCCAATGGTTAGATCTCCAGTGGTTAGACTCCAGTGGTTAGACTCCAGTGGTTAGATCTCCAGTGGTTAGATCTCCAGTGGTTAGATCTCCAGTGGTTAGACTCCAGTGGTTAGATATCCAGTGGTTAGATATCCAGTGGTTAGATCTCCAATGGTTAGATCTCCAGTGGTTATATCTCAAATATTTAGATATCCAGTGGTTAGATCTCCAGTGGTTAGATCTCCAGAGGTTAGACTCCAGTGGTTAGATATCCAACGGTTAGATCTCCAGTGATTAAACTCCAGTGGTTAGATATCCAGTGGTTAGCTATTCAGTGGTTAGGCTCCGGTGGTTAGATCTCCAGTGGTTAGATCTCCAGTGGTTAGACTCCAGTGGTTAGATCTCCAGTGGTTATATCTCAGGTGGTTCGATTTCCAGTGTTTAGACTCCAGTGGTTATATCTCCAGTGGTTAGACTCCAGTGGTTGTATCTCCAGTGGTTAGATATCCAGTGGTTAGACTCCAGTGGTTAGATCTCCAGTGGTTAGATCTCCAGTGATTAGATCTCCAGTGGTTAGATCTCCAGTGGTTAGATCTCCAGTGGTTAGATCTCCAGTGGTTAGATCTCCAGTGGTTAGACTCCAGTGGTTATATCTCAGTGGTTAGATATCCAGTGGTTAGATCTCCAGTGGTTAGATCTCCAGTGGTTAGATCTCCAGTGGTTAGACTCCAGTGGTTAGATCTCCAGTGGTTAGATCTCCAGTGGTTAGATCTCCAGTGGTTATATCTCAAGTGGTTAGACTCCAGTGGTTATATCTCAAGTGGTTAGATCTCCAGTGGTTAGACTCCAGTGGTTATATCTCCAGTGGTTAGACTCTAGTGGTTGTATCTCAAGTGGTTAGATATCCAGTGGTTAGAATCCAGTGGTTAGATCTCCAGTGGTTAGATCTCCATTGATTAGATCTCCAGTGGTTAGATCTCAGTGGTTAGATTTCCAGTGGTTAGACTCCAGTGGTTATATCTCCAGTGGTTAGACTCTAGTGGTTATATCTCAAGTGGTTAGATATCCAGTGGTTAGATCTCCAGTGGTTAGATCTCCAGTGATTAGATCTCCAGTGGTTAGACTCCAGTGGTTAGATATCCAGTGGTTAGATCTCCAGTGGTTAGATCTCCAGTGGTTAGATCTCAAGTGGTTAGACTCCAGTGGTTAGATATCCAGTGGTTAGCTATTCAGTGGTTAGATCTCCAGTGGTTAGATCTCTAGTGGTTAGACTCCAGTGGTTAGACTCCAGTGGTTAGATCTCCAATGGTTAGATCTCCAGTGGTTAGATCTCCAGTGGTTAGATCTACAGTGGTAAGATCTCCAGTGGTTAGACTCCAGTGGTTATATCTCAGTGACTCTAGTGGTTATATCTCAAGTGGTTAGATATCCAGTGGTTAGATCTCCAGTGGTTAGATATCAGGTGGTTATATCTCAAGTGGTTAGATCTCCAGAGGTTAGACTCCAGTGGTTAGATATCCAACGGTTAGATCTCCAGTGATTAAACTCCAGTGGTTAGATATCCAGTGGTTAGCTATTCAGTGGTTAGGCTCCGGTGGTTAGATCTACAGTGGTTAGATCTCCAATGGTTAGATCTCCAGTGGTTAGATCTCCAGTGGTTAGATCTCCAGTGGTAAGATCTCCAGTAGTTAGACTCCAGTGGTTATATCTGCAGTGGCTAGATATCCAGTGGGTAGATCTCCAGTGGTTGTATCTCAAGTGGTTAGATCTCCAGTGGTTAGACTCCAGTGGTTAGATATCCAGTGGTTAGATCTCCAGTGGTTATATCTCAAGTGGTTAGATCTCCAGTGGTTAGACTCCAGTGGTTAGATCTCCAGTGGTTAGACTCCAGTGGTTATATCTCCAGTGGTTAGATCTCCAGTGGTTAGATCTCCAGTGGTTAGACTCCAGTGGTTATATCTCAAGTGGTTAGATCTCCAGTGGTTAGATCTCCAGTGGTTAGACTCCAGTGGTTATATCTCAAGTGGTTATATCTCAAGTGGTTAGATCTCCAGTGGTTAGACTCCAGTGATTAGATCTCCAGTGGTTAGATCTCCAGTGGTTATATCTCAAGTGGTTAGATCTCCAGTGGTTATATCTCAAGTGGTTAGATCTCCAGTGGTTACACTCCAGTGGTTAGATATCCAGTGGTTAGCTATTCAGTGGTTAGATCTCTAGTGGTTAGATCTCCAGTGGTTAGACTCCAGTGGTTAGACTCCAGTGGTTAGATCTCCAATGGTTAGATCTCCAGTGGTTAGATCTCCAGTGGTTAGATCTCCAGTGGTTAGATCTTAAGTGGTTAGATCTCCAGTGGTTAGACTCCAGTGGTTAGATCTCCAGTGGTTAGATCTCCAGTGGTTAGACTCCAGTGGTTATATCTCAAATATTTAGATATCCAGTGGTTAGATCTCCAGTGGTTAGATCTCCAGTGGTTAGATCTCCAGTGGTTAGACTCCAGTGGTTATATCTCAAGTGGTTAGATCTCCAGTGGTTATACTCCAGTGGTTAGATCTCCAGTGGTTAGACTCCAGTGGTTATATCTCAAGTGGTTAGATCTCCAGTGGTTAGACTCCAGTGGTTAGATCTCCAGTGGTTTGATCTCCAGTGGTTCAATCTCCAGTGATTAGATCTCCAGTGGTTTGATCTCCAGTGGTTAGATCTCCAGTGGTTAGACTCCAGTGGTATATATCCGGTGGTTAGACTCCAGTGGTTATATCTCAAGTGGTTAGATCTCCAGTGGTTATATCTCAAGTGGTTATATCTCAAGTGGTTATCTCTCCAGTCGTTACACTCCAGTGGTTAGATATCCAGTGGTTAGCTATTCAGTGGTTATATCTCAAGTAGTTAGATATCCAGTGGTTAGATCTCCAGTGGTTAGATCTCCAGTGGTTAGACTCCAGTGGTTAGATATCCAATGGTTAGATCTCCAGTGATTAGACTCCAGTGGTTAGATATCCAGTGGTTAGCTATTCAGTGGTTAGCTCCAGTGGTTAGATCTCCAGTGGTTAGATTTCCAGTGGTTAGACTCCAGTGGTTATATCTCCAGTGGTTAGACTCTAGTGGTTATATCTCAAGTGGTTAGATATCCAGTGGTTAGACTCCAGTGGTTAGATCTCCAGTGGTTAGACTCCAGTGGTTAGATCTCCAGTGGTTAGACTCCAGTGGTTATATCTCAAGTGGTTAGATCTCCAGTGGTTAGACTCCAGTGGTTATATCTCAAGTGGTTAGATCTCCAGTGGTTAGATCTCCAGTGGTTAGACTCCAGTGGTTATATCTCAAATATTTAGATATCCAGTGGTTAGATCTCCAGTGATTAAACTCCAGTGGTTAGATATCCAGTGGTTAGCTATTAAGTGGTTAGGCTCGGTGGTTAGATCTCCAGTGGTTAGATCTCCAGTGGTTAGATCTCCAGTGGTTAGACTCCAGTGGTTATATCTCAGGTGGTTCGATTTCCAGTGTTTAGACTCCAGTGGTTATATCTCCAGTGGTTAGACTCTAGTGGTTATATCTCAAGTGGTTAGATATCCAGTGGTTAGACTCCAGTGGTTATATCTCCAGTGGTTAGACTCTAGTGGTTGTATCTCAAGTGGTTAGATATCCAGTGGTTAGAATCCAGTGGTTAGATCTCCAGTGGTTAGATCTCCAGTGGTTAGATCTCCAGTGGTTAGATCTCCAGTGGTTAGATCTCCAGTGGTTAGACTCCAGTGGTTATATCTCAAGTGGTTAGATCTCCAGTGGTTAGATCTCCAGTGGTTAGATCTCAAGTGGTTAGCTCTCAAGTGGTTACACTCCAGTGGTTAGATATCCAGTGGTTATATCTCCAGTGGTTAGATCTCAGTGGTTAGATCTCAGTGGTTAGTGGTTAGATCTCTAGTGGTTAGACTCCAGTGGTTAGATCTCCAGTGGTTAGATCTCCAGTGGTTAGATCTCCAGTGGTTAGATCTCCAGTGGTTAGATCTCCAGTGGTTAGATCTCCAGTGGTAAGATCTCCAGTGGTTCCAGTGGTTAGATCTCCAGTGGTTATATCTCAAGCAGTTAGCTAGAGTGGTTATCCAGTGGTTAGATCTCCAGTGGTTAGATCTCAGTGGTTATATCTCAAGTGGTTAGATCTCAAGTGGTTCGACTCCAGTGGTTCGACTCCAGTGGTTAAATCTTTAGTGGTTAGATATCCAGTGGTTAGACTCCAGTGGTTATATCTCAAGTAGTTAGATATCTAGTGGTTAGATCTCCAGTGGTTATATATCAAGTGGTTAGATCTCCAGTGGTTAGATCTCCAGTGGTTAGACTCCAGTGGTTATATCTCAAGTGGTTATATCTCAAGTGGTTAGATCTCCAGTGGTTAGACTCCAGTGGTTAGATCTCCAGTGGTTAGACTCCAGTGGTTATATCTCAAGTGGTTAGATCTCCAGTGGTTATATCTCAAGTGGTTAGCTCTCCAGTCGTTACACTCCAGTGGTTAGATATCCAGTGGTTAGCTATTCAGTGGTTAGATCTCTAGTGGTTAGATCTCCAGTGGTTAGACTCCAGTGGTTAGACTCCAGTGGTTAGATCTCCAATGGTTAGATCTCCAATGGTTAGATCTCCAGTGGTTAGATCTCCAGTGGTTAAATCTTAAGTGGTTAGATATCCAGTGGTTAGATCTCCAGAGGTTAGACTCCAGTGGTTAGATATCCAATGGTTAGATCTCCAGTGATTAGACTCCAGTGGATAGATATCCAGTGGTTAGCTATTCAGTGGTTAGGCTCCAGTGGTTAGATATCCAGTGGTTAGATCTCCAGTGGTTAGACTCCAGTGGTTATATCTCAAGTGGTTAGATTTCCAGTGGTTAGACTCCAGTGGTTATATCTCCAGTGGTTAGACTCTAGTGGTTAGACTCCAGTGGTTATATCTCAAGTGGTTATATTTCAATTGGTTAGATCTCCAGTGGTTTGATCTCCAGTGGCAGTGGTGGAAAAAGTTCCCAATTTACATAATTAAGTACACACTTGAGTAGATATGTTAATAGAAAGTTACTCAAGTAAAAGTGAAGGTCACCCAGTAAAATACTACTTGAGTAAAAGTCTAAAAAGTATTTGATTCTAAATATACTTAGTATCAAAGTAAAAGTAAAAGTGTAAATCATTTCAAATTGCTTCCATAAAGCAAACCAGACAGCACCATTTTCTTGTTTTTAAAATGGAAGAATAGCCAGGGGTACACACTAACACTCAGACATCATTTACAAATGATGCATTTGTGGTTAGTGAGTCAGCCAGATCAGAGGCAGTAGGGATCACCATGTGTTCTCTTGATAAGTGTGTGAATTGGACCATTTTCCTGTCCTGCTAAGCACTCAACATGTAATGAGTACTTTTGGGTGTCAGGAAAAATGTATGGAGTAAAAAGTACATTGTTTTCTTTAGGAATGTTGTGAAGTAAAAGTAAAAGTTGTCAAAGATATAAATCGTAAAGTACAGATACCTCAAAAACAACTTAAGTAGTACTTTAAAGTATTTTTTCTCAAATACTTTACACCACTGTCCAGTGGTTAGATCTCTAGTGGTGCTACAACAGATCCTGCCTGGTTTCCCCTCAGGTATTCCGCTACCCTGCTGCTAAAGAGAATGATTGCACAAGAGCAAGGCCAGTACACCTTCTATGCCAGGAGTGCCATGGCCAACGCATCCATCACATTCCAAGTCCAAATGTATCGTGAGTAAAGTATCAGTAGTTTGAATATCTATACACAGACATAATGATACAGATGCACTGCATCTGTTCATACAACAACTCTCTGAGGAATACACGTTTTTATCAAGGCATCTATTGACTCTCTGTATCTGTATTTAAAACATGGTTTATTTAACCATGCTCTCTCGTGATTGGCAGAGAAGCCGGTTGCCGTGGTGAGATGGGAGAACATCACCAGCCTCATGTGTACGTCGTTCGGTTATCCTGCTCCCATCATCCTCTGGTACCAGTGCTCTGGAATCCGAGCCACGTAAGTGTTTGCATGAGGGTTACTAGAGGGCCGTGGTATGATATTGCTGTGGTAAAATAGCGACTTAATAAGCACAGAAATACCCATCATTGATGATAGGAGAGACTAAATAGGTATAATGGATCATTCCACCAATTCAATGCCTTTTGAGAAGTGTAACTTGGTAAAAAAATAAATAATCATAATCATAAAGAGCACATGTTCAACTTCATAAAAAACATTTTTTCACATCGCAAGATGTTATATGACAAAAAATGACTTCAGTAAGTGCCTATTAAGTGCCAAATAAAGTAACGGTTGACCATATCAGGGTTGACGACTTCATCTTAAATCAACCATGAACCCCCTTGTGACAGTGAGAATGGCAGCTTGTTGTTTGCAACAGAGAGCGGCAATTGAATGCAAACTTCACCCCCACAAAACAACTGTTAATACTTCTCTAGCTTATCTATCTATTGGTAACACGGTTGACGTGTCATACACGACACGCTCAGTTTTCCACCACAAAACAACTGAAAATCGCCTGAAGGAGTAGAACCAGCTCACCTGCTTTTACATTATGTTTGGATTATTAGATGTTTGTTCCTTTTGAATAAAAAAAGGAACAATTTCACCATGTTAAAATGAGAGTTCAATTCACGTGACAGGGTTGACATTAAAATAAGGGACATATGTAAATGAATGACACAAAATAAATAATAATCCTCAGAAATGACTCTGTCAAACCAACAAAATAGCTTGGAGAAATGTTGGGATTAAGTGGGTTAAAATCGACCAAAAAGTCACAGAGGCACTGAGCCACAAAATGCTGACTTCAGCAAGACTTGCACTTCAGCAAGTCTTTATATATATTAAAAATCAGATGTATAAATTCTCCATGTTTAATATAACAGGCTTTAAAATTCAATATTGGTGCCCAATTTCTACTTAAAATATCAAAAGGCATTCTTCGCAGAATATCACTACTATGGTGTTTTTTTAATATAATAATGTATTGGATGTCATAACTAAATGAGGGAGTCAACCTATCTCTATCCCTTTCTATGAGAACAGGTGCAATGAGAACAACACAGGTCTCCAGATGCCTGCTCCTCTCCTGGCACAGACGGTTGAGGTCCAGAGGGAGGAGTATGGGCCGGTCGAAGTCGAGAGCGTCCTAACCGTGGGACCATCCAACCGTAGGATGACCGTGGAGTGTGTCGCCTTCAACCTGGCCGGAGTTGGCAAAGACACCTTCGCCATGGAAGTTTCCGGTAAGAGTCAAAGCACAGTCATCCATGGCTATCCTCATGGTTACTGTCTAATCCTTAGTTCACACTCCTTGTTTCTGTGTCATCATAGTCAAGTACATGAACTGTACATGAACTGTCCGTTCATTTGTTGATTCAGATTCACATAATCTGTTACTTTAGCTACAGCTATTCATTCTCGGTTCCACATAAACCCATTCCAAAACCATTATACATAGAACATTCCGAGTGTCATCTACACTCTCCCTCCTGACTCTCCGTCTGCTCTCTAATTGGATAGATAAAGTGTTCACCTCCACCCTATCGGGAGCAGCTGGTGTTCTGGCCTTCCTCATCCTGCTACTCATCATCCTGCTCTACAAGTACAAGCAGGTAGGACACACAACAGCCTCTGCCATATACAAAATACACTGAGAGACCAGTATGCAATCTCATCTAAAATAAACCTTGGTAACAAATGGATATATCTATGAATAGAGTATTCACAAATATCTCTAGTTTCAAATCATTGTTTCCTTTTAGCTTTTCAAATGATTGACTAATGAACATTTCCTTCCCTTTGCAGAAACCGAGATATGAGATCCGGTGGAAGATCATCCAGGCCAGTGATGGAAACAACTACACGTTTATCGACCCAAGTCAGCTGCCGTACAATGAAAAGTGGGAGTTTCCCAGGGACAAGCTCAAGCTAGGTTTGTGACCTTTTCTTAAACAGGATACTGCAGTGGTGTGGTACTTTGGAGTTAGATATTCCACTCGTGTAATACATTGTATCTTGATTTGAAAAGGCAGTTTTTGCTGGTTGACGAATGCATGGAATCCCAACTAAATGTACAACTATAAATTGTATTTACTTACGAAAATAAAGTATATTGACTTACAGTTACATTTGTAAGTGATGTGTTGGCTGTGTGACCTGCAGGGAAGATCCTAGGAGCCGGGGCCTTTGGGAAGGTGGTGGAGGCCACGGCTTATGGTCTGGGGGAGGACGACAACGCGATACGAGTGGCTGTCAAGATGCTCAAAGGTCAGAATCCATTGAAAAGAGAACACTTTTTAATCCAGGAGAAGAATTGATTAAAGCTGCTAAAATGTCTGTGATCTGAGTGGTACAGGGTAATTTCTCTCTCTCTGCAGCCAGGGCCCACTCAGATGAGAGAGAGGCTCTGATGTCAGAACTGAAGATCCTGAGTCACCTGGGACAGCACAAGAACATCGTCAACCTGCTGGGAGCCTGCACTCAGGCAGGTGAGAACGGAGCACTCTCCTTAAAATGCATGGAAAATACATACGTATTTGAATCAAATTCGACCAAAATGTTTATATATTTGGAAGCTTAAAATCTCACAATTTCTATAAAATAATATCCATTAATCTTCTCTAAGGACCCGTACTGGTGATCACCGAGTACTGTAGTCATGGAGACCTTCTGAACTTCCTGCGACACAAGCAGGAGACCTTCCTGAACACTGTCATGAACATGCCAGAGGTACCAGAAGAGACCAGCGACTACAAGAACGTCTGTGAGGAGAAACAGTTCATCAGAAGGTATGGATCATATTGGCATGCACCAAGCACATGAAAATGCAGGTGGACTCTCAGTAACCTTTATTCAACATACAGCAGCAGCCTGGTGACGTAACCACTTTGTCTGATTAGCCTCCTCCCGAACCTCTCCCTCCCCCTCTGATCCCTTCCTCCCCTCCCTCTACCAGTGACAGTGGGATCTCCAGTGTGTCTTCTGACAGCTACCTGGAGATGAGGCCTGGTTCCCAGCCCGTCAACTCCTCTCTGGGTAAACAATCTGTCGTTCTACCTTCTCATTTATCAAGCACCAGTCACTGCACAAGTTTTCCATTGTATTGTCCTTTGACTAAGTTAGACATTTGGGTGGACATCGATATATTCTATTCTATTCTATTCTATCAGACTCCCTGTGTCAGGAGGGAGGGCCAGACTCGTGGCCGTTGGACATGGATGACCTGCTGAGGTTCTCCTATCAGGTGGCTCAAGGTCTGGACTTCCTGGCAGCCAAGAACGTGAGTCACATCAACACACAGTTTCAAAACAAAGCTTGCGAAACAAGGCTTGTGTAACTAGGCATATTTCACAGTTTGAGATTATGTTTGGTGATAATTGGTCACACTATATTTTTTTTAAATATCATCTGACAGGTAGAGATTACCCACGGGGCACAAACTGGTTAAATCAACATTTATTCAACATAATTTGTCAACATATTGTGATGTGGAATCTACGTGGAAAATGCTTTGGATTTGTTGTTTTGAGTGTAACATGTTAACCACAGGATAATGTCAACCCATTTTCAACATAGACAAACCATGTATACATTTTTTTTTGTACCTCCTGCTTGGGGAAATTGATCTATCTACAGCTATACTTTCGATCTTGAACAAAGCTCAGCCCTGCTTAGCTTTGATATTTGTTACTGACTATTATCAATGTGCTGTTGTGAAAATGATTGTTGAGAGATCTCCACTTAATAAATTTACTGTTGCTATCGAAGTAATTCCAAAGGGTAGGTTTAACAGAGCAAATGAAATGTAATCATATTTTATCAATAATATATTATCAATGAGGCTATTTAGGCCTAAGTAACATTTGGGAAGTCATCAACGGCTATTATTTCAATTCAACTCGGGATTCAACTAAAAATAGACCAAGGGTTTGAAGCTTTGGTTGTCTTCAAATGGAATCTACAAGTTAATAATAAATATGTTAGATTTATGTCTCCATCTAAACCAAAAATAAAAGTTAAAGAATAGGATTCAATCAAATCAAACTGTATTTAAAGTATATTTAAATGTTGATTTTATTTAGTCCTATTCTTCCACTTGGATGTTTGAGATGGAGACCGAATCCAACTTATCAATTATTAATGTGTAGACAAACGAATAAGACTAAGCAAGTGGCTCAGATGGAACCATCCAGGCAGTAGATATAGTACATCTCCTTTAAATGTTGAAATTTGGTTGCATTGTCAACCAAAATCAAGTCAATATTACTTTTGCAAGACAGCCGTAACATTAGGCTATTTACTATCTTACAAACTGATGTCACAGTATTTATTCAACCTTAAAATGGGTTACACATTCATGGGCACATGTTCTTTTCCATAGGGGTCATGCGGGCATGTGCCCCTTCAGATTTGTCCCATTGATATTTTTTTAATAAATAATATATACATATATATTTTTTACATAGAGTTAAGCATAATGATTATGGCTCTAGATTACATGAAAAAGCTGTTTCAGGTGATTGAAAAATGTGACATTCTCCAACTTATGGACAGGGGGCCTAGCCCCCCTCCAGACAACCGCCCTAGCCATCAAATCAAATCAAAATCTAATTTAATTTGTCATATGCTTCATAAACAACAGGTGTAGACTAACAGTGAAATGTTTACTTACAGGTCCTTCCCAGCAATGCAGAGAGAAAAAATTGAAATAATAGAAAAATAATAACATGAGGAATAAATCCACAATAAGTAACTATTGGCAATACACAAGGGGTACAAGTACCGAGTCGATGTGCAGGGATACAAAGTAATTGAGGAAGATACAGTGGGGAGAACAAGTATTTGATACACTGCCGATTTTGCAGGTTTTCCAACTTACACAGCATGTAGAGGTCTGTAATTCTTATCGTAGGTACACTTCAACTGTGAGAGACGGAATCTAAAACAAAAATCCAGAAAATCACATTGTATGATTTTTAAGTAATTAATTTGCATTTTATTGCATGACATAAGTATTTTATCACCTACCAACCAGTAAGAATAACGGCTCTCACAGACCTGTTAGTTTTTCTTTAAGAAGCCCTCCTTTTCTCCACTCATTACCTTTATTAACTGCACCTGTTTGAACTTGTTACCTGTATAAAATACACCTGTCCACACCCTCAATCAAACAGACTCCAACCTCTCCACAATGGCCAAGAATAGAGAGCTGTGTAAGGACATCAGGGATAAAATTGTAGACCTGCACAAGGCTGGGATGGGCTACAGGACAATACGAAAGCAGGTTGGTGGGAAGGCAAAAACTGTTGGCGCAAATTATTAGAAAATGGAAGAAGTTCAAGATGACGGTCAATCACCCTCGGTCTGGGGCTCCATGCAATATCTCACCTGGTGGGGCATCAATGATCATGAGGAAGGTGAGGGATCAGCCCAGAACTACACAGCAGGACCTGGTCAATGACCTGAAGAGAGCTGGGACCACAGTCTCAAGGAAAACCATTAGTAACACACTACGCCATCATGGATTAAAATCCTGCAGCGCACGCAAGGTCCCCCTGCTCAAGCCAGCGCATGTCCAGGCTCGTCTGAAGTTTGCCATTGACCATCTGGATGATCCAGAGGAGGAATGGGAGAAGGTCATTGTGGTCTGATGAGACAAAAATAGAGCTTTTTGGTCTAAACTCCACTCCCTGTGTATGGAGGAAAAAGAAGGATGAGTACAACCCCAAGAACACCATCCTAACTGTGAAGCATGTAGGTGGAAACATCATTCTTTGGGCATGCTTTTCTGCAAAGGGGACAGAACGACTGCACCATATTGAGGGGAAGATGGATGCAAGATCGCGAGATCTTGGCCAACAACCTCCTTCCCTCAGAAAGAGCATTGAAGATGGGCCGTGGCTGGGTCTTCCAGCATGACAACGACCCGAAACACACAGCCAGGACAACTAAGGAGTGGCTCCGTAAGAAGCATCTCAAGGTCCTAGCCATTCTCCACACCTGAACCCAATAGAAAATCTTTGGAGGGAGCTGAAAGTCCGTATTGCCCAGCAACAGCCCTGAAACCTGAAGGATCTGGAGAAGGTCTGTATGGAGGAGTCGGCCAAAATCCCTGCTGCAGTGTGAGCAAACCTGGTCAAGAACTACAGGAAATGTATGATCTCTGTAATTGCAAACAAAGGTTTCTGTACCAAATATTAAGTTCTGCTGTTCTGATGAATCAAATACTTATGTCATGCAATAAAATGCAAATTAATTACTTAAATTATACAATTAGATTTTCTGTATTTTTGTTTTAGATTCCATCTCTCACAGATCAAGTGTACCTATGATAAAAATTACAGACCTCTACATGCTTTGTAAGTAGGAAAACCTGCAAAATCGGCAGTGTCTCAAATACTTGTTCTCCCCACTGTATAGTGGGGCAAAAAAAGTATTTAGTCAGCCACCAATTGTGCAAGTTCTCCCACTTAACAAGATGAGAGAGGCCTGTAATTTTCATCATAGGTACACTTCAACTATGACAGACAAAATTAGAAAAGAAATTCAGAAAATCACATTGTAGGATTTTTAATGAATTTATTTGCAAATTATGGTGGAAAAAAAGTATTTGGTCAATAACAAAAGTTTATCTCAATACTTTGTTATATACCCTTTGTTGGCAATGACAGAGGTCAAACATTTTCTGTAAGTCTGTTGCTGGTATTTTGGCCCATTCCTCCATGCAGATCTCCTCTAGAGCAGTGATGTTTTGGGGCTGTTGCTGGGCAACACGCACTTTCAACTCCCTCCAAAGATTTTCTATGGGATTGAGATCTGGAGACTAGCTAGGCCACTCCAGGACCATGAAACGCTTTTTACGAAGCCACTCATTCGTTGCCCGGGTGGTGTGTTTGGGATCATTGTCATGCTGAAAGACCCAGCCACGTTTCATCTTCAATGCCCTTGCTGATGGAAGGAGGTTTTCACTCAAAATCTCACGATACATGGCCCCATTCATTCTTTCCTTTACACGGATCAGTCGTCCTGGTCCCTTTGCAGAAAAACAGCCCCAAAGCATGATGTTTCCACCCCCATGCTTCAAAGTAGGTATGGTGTTCTTTGGATGCAACTCAGCATTCTTTGTCCTCCAACCACGACGAGTTGCAGCTGCAGGATTTGAGTCCCTGGCGGCGTAGTGTGTTACTGATGGTAGGCTTTGTTACTTTGGTCCCAGCTCTCTACAGGTCATTCACTAGGTCCCCCCGTGTGGTTCTGGGATTTTTGCTCACCGTTCTTGTGATCATTTTGATCCCATGGGGTGAGATCTTGCGTGGAGCCCCAGATCGAGAGAGATTATCAGTAGTCTTGTATGTCTTCCATTTCCTAATAATTGCTCCCACAGTTGATTTCTTCAAACCAAGCTGCTTACCTATTGCATATTCAGTCTTCCCAGCCTGGTGCAGGTCTACAATTTTGTTTCTGGTGTCCTTTGACAGCTCTTTGGGTTTGGCCATAGTGAAGTTTGGAGTGTGACTGTTTGAGGTTGTGGACAGGTGTCTTTTATACTGATAGTAAGTTCAAACAGGTGCCATTAATACAGTTAACGAGTGGAGGACAGAGGCGCCTCTTAAAGAAGAAGTTACACGTCTGTGAGAGCCAGAAATCTTACTTGTTTGTAGGTGACCAAATACTTATTTTCCACCATAATTTGCAAATAGATTCATAAAAAATCCTACAATGTGATTTTCTGGAATTTTTTTTCCCTCGTTTTGTCTGTCATAGTTGAAGTGTACCTATGATGAAAATTACAGGCCTCTCTCATCTTTTTAAGTGGGATAACTTGCACAATTGGTGGCTGACTAAATACTTTTTTGCCCCACTGTACATACAGGTAGGGGTAAAGGGATTAGGCAACAGGATATAAAATAAACAGTAGCAGCAGAGTATGTGATGAGTCAAAAGAGTTAGTTCAAAAAGGGCCAATTCAAATAGTCCATCCTGATGTACTTTGTGCCCCCTCAGATTTTTGGGGTGCATGACGCCCCTGGTTTACTGCAACAATAGATGTCTACTTATGTAATCATTGAAACTGTACATGTTCATGGTCTCAGATCAGTGGAAATCTTGGCATTACACACTTGTACCATGTACTTTAATGTAATCTCAACTGCAATCCAGGTTATTTTGTTGTGCTATTAGATGAAGCACAGTGATAACCGTTGGACTAGTAACCGGAAGGTTGCAAGTTCAAACCCCCGAGCTGACAAGGTACAAATCTGTCGTTCTGCCCCTGAACAGGCAGTTAACCCACTGTTCCTAGGCCGTCATGAAAATAAGAATTTGTTCTTAACTGACTTGCCTGGTTAAATAAAGGTAAAATAAAATAAAAATAAATAACTCATTAAGTTGTTGTTTAAATACACAAAATATCAAATCAAACTTGATTTGCCACATGCGCTGAATACACCAAGCGTAGACTTTACCGTGAAATGCTTACTTACAATCCCTTAACCAACAGTGCAGTTCAAGACAAAGAAAATATTTACCAAGTAGGCTAAAGTAAAAAGTAATTATAAAAAGTAACACAATAAGAATAATAATAACGAGGCTATATACAGGGGGCACCGGTACTGAGAGAGTGTGCAGGGGTACAGGGTAGATGAGGTAATCTGATTCTTATGAATCGTTCAGCAGTTTAATGGCTTGGGGGTCGATGCTGCTTTTTGGTTAGCTTGCCGTGCGGAAGCAGAGAGTCTATAACTTGAGTGACATGAGTCTCTGACAATTGTATGGGCTTGCCTCTGACATCACCTATTATTTACGACCTAGATGGCAGGAAGCTTGGCCCCAGTGATGTACAGGGCCGTTCGCACTACCCTCTGTAGTGCCTTACGGTCAGATGCCGAGCAGTTGCCATACCAGGCAGTGATGCAACCGGTCAGGATGCTTTCAATGGTGTAGCTGTAGAACCTTAAGTACACGTCCTGGTAATCCGTCTGACCCACTGGCTTTGTGAATGTTGACCTGTTTCAATGTTTTGTTCACATCGGTTTCCGAGAGCGTTATCACAAAGTCATCCAGAACAGCTGGTGCTCTCGTGCATGCTTCAATGTTGCTTGCCTCGATGCGAGCATAAAAGGCATTTAGCTCGTCTGGTAGGCTCGCGTCACCAGGCAACTCGCATCTGGGTTTCTCTTTGTAGTCCGTAATAGTTTTCAAAACCTTGCCACATCCGAAGAGCGTCAGAGCCGGTGTAGTAGGATTCAATCTTAATCCTGTATTGACACTTTGCTTGTTTGATGGTTCGTCTGAGGGCATAGCGGGATTTATTCTAAGCATCCTGATTAGTCTCCCACTCCTTGAAAGCGGCAGCTCTAGCCTTTAGCTCAATGTGGATGTTGCCTGTAATCCATGGTTTCTAGTTGGGATATGATCGTACAGTCACTGTGGGGATGACATCATCGATGCACTTATTGATGAAGCCGATGGCTGATGTGGTGTACTCCTCAATGCCATTGGATGAATACCTTTATTTAACCAGGCAAGTCAGTTAAGAACAAATTCTTATTTTCAATGACGGCCTGGGAACAGTGGGTTAACTGCCTGTTCAAGGGCAGAACGACAGATTTGTACCTTGCCAGCTCGGGGGTTTGAACTCACAATCTTTCAGGTAGTAGTCCAACGCTCTAACCGCTAGGCCACCCTGCCGCCCCAGTCTGTGCTAGCAAAACAGTCCTATAGTGTAGCATCCGCGTCATCTGACCACTTCCGTATTGAGCGAGTCACTGGTACTTCCTGCTTTAGTTTTTGCTTGTAAGCAGGAATCAGGAGGATAGAATTGTGGTCAGATTTGCCAAGTGGCGGGCGGGGGAGAGCTTTGTATGCACCTCTGTGTGTATCTGACTGTATTCCCAATTGAACGTTAGTGTGGTTGAAATGGTTGAAAGCGCAGTGATAATACACTTAGGTCAAAACTAAACCAAAAATCTGAAATAGATTTTCCATTGGAATTGGGTTGTCCTTATAGATCAGGGGTCTTCAACCCTTTCTTGCCCAGGGACCCCCTCCCAGGCAACCCAGCGACCCAGGGACTCCCATTATACGTTACCAGGCAAATGTGACCCCCGTCAATTTTTTGTATTTTTATTTATTATTTAGGGGTCATATGTTAGCAAAAAACATATCATTCACATGTCAGGTGAATTATAATGGCAAGGAGATGTGATCAACATTTTAAAATGAATAGATTTGGAAAATAGTTTTTCATTATGTTGACCTCCCCACATTATAACAAGAAGACTCTAACAGCCTATTAGCTAGAAAGGTGACGCCAAACACATTTTCACTAAGAACAGTTATTTAGCTGGTTAAACAAAGGTTAGCCATAGTGTTGGCAAAAATGAATGTCCAAGTCAAGAAAGCTTACCAGCAGCCAGCGGTACTTGCGTCACTGGTAGCCTATTGACTGGTAGCCTATTGACTGGTAGCCTATTGACTGGTAGCCTATTGACTGGTAGCTTATTAGCAGGTGCTTTTTCAAGGCATATGAGAGATACTCCAGTGAGTGTGATCAGCTCCAGTGAGTGTAAATTGCTGAATATTAGGAGTTGAGAAACAAAGTCGACATCATTATAGATAATATATTCTCCTCTTTTCTACTGTAGGTATGTAATTCAAAATGTGTTTTGTCTGTTGTTGCTCGCGCTATTTATCAAAACATTGAAAATAAAAAATATATTTTCAAATTTTAATTTTTACAAATATTTTTGCAGTACCTTTGCTTTGGCCATGGACCCCTGGTCAATACCCCTGTTTTAAATTGTGGAAAGTGTAGTGACAACACATTGGGAATTCATCTAACTGTTGGCTGTCTTTTTGAGTGGGTGAAAATATGTTGGAATCTCATTGATCAACATATCTAGCAAGTATTACCCAATTCCCCACATTGTAATGATGTGGTGTGCCCAGTGGATAGAGATGAGAGCTCTTTGTGAGGTTGTGGTAAGCCACTATAAGTGATCCTCTGTCTGTCTCTTTCTCTCAGTGTATTCACCGGGATGTTGCAGCCAGGAACGTCCTCCTGACAGACCGCCGTGTGGCTAAGATCTGTGACTTCGGCCTGGCACGTGACATCATGAATGACTCCAACTATGTGGTGAAGGGCAATGTGAGCAAACAACAACAACCTCAAATGAACAACCACCTCAATAACAACATTTTCTGTGTCAGTAACAACTATTTCACGTGTTTAGTAAGGGCCCAGGCCTGGGATTCTACTACACTATATGGAATTGTTTTAAGATGGTCATACCAAGAATCATTTAGATATTTGAATTTCGAATTTTAGGCCCCTTGTCAGTATATAAAAAATATTTACCAAAATGATGAAACATTGAATTTGGCCTTACTGCTATTATCCAATAGAAACACATTGAATAATGTATTCATACATGGAAAAACAGATAGTAAAAAATAAATCAAAGGAAGTTTGTTTGGAAGTGTCCCATATCTGAGAAATATAAGAAAGATCAGGAAACTATTATAGTTTTGTTTAACCATATTTAGCCCCTTTATTAGGCACTAAACTACTTTCATATACAGTATACTGTATACCTTTGTTTCCTGGTTAAATAAAGGTTAAATAAATAAAAATACTTCCATTCATTTTATAAACTTCCGGGGGACCTTCAGACGAGTCTTGTGATGCTTGTGGGTGTCCTAGAGCGTTTGTGAGACTCGCGCCTTTCGATGGTGAGTGTTGAGCCCAAACTGTTCAGACACTACAGACAGAAGTTGGTAGATCAGCGGTACCGACTTCAGACGAGTCCCATGGTGCTTGTGGGGGTCTTAGAGCAAAACGGAGACCACCATCGTGTTTGTGAGAGTCTCAACTTTCTAAACCAAACTGAACCGTTCTCCTGGTCTGACAAACACCACTGTAGCTCTGCCACCTGTAGCTCTGCAGATGCGGAAGGCCAACATGGGCGGATGTGGTGGACTGAGTCTATGCAAAACAGATATACAGATATATCAAGCTTAAACAGACGTATTTTAATGGGGACTTTGTATTAAAATTAAGCTAATTGAAGTACACATCGCGCTGACTTCGAAAATGTCAAGACATTCCATATCTCTGTTGCCTGCAGTCATGGCAATTGTAGTTTGCTTTTGAGGTTGTGTTGCGTATTAAATATAAACTGTTAAATATACACATTTTAATATGTATTTCCTCACACTATGTGTCTGTAGGCGCGTCTGCCAGTGAAGTGGATGGCTCCAGAGAGTATTTTTGATTGTCTCTACACTGTCCAGAGTGACGTCTGGTCCTATGGGATCCTGCTATGGGAGATCTTTTCTCTAGGTGAGCTGGCATAAACATGCATATCTAAACACAGTGGATTTTGACATCTCATTGGTTAAGTCATTCAGTCATTCTTCTTAAATTGATTGTGTTTTGTTTAATTTCCGTAGGAAAGAGCCCCTACCCCAGTATCCTGGTGGACACCAAATTCTACAAGATGATAGAGTCTGGTTATCAAATGTCCCGGCCAGACTTTGCCCCTCCAGAGATGTAAGTTACACATTAAGGGCTTTTAGGTTTCAATAACCTTGTCCCCATGCTAAAATGAGGCGGAAGTTTTTAAGATTTAAAGCACCATATTTTTACCCACTGAGTAAGCCTTGCTTCATTGAGATACAGATTCATGCATATTACAATATCCTTTTATATTTTTCTGGAATACTTAACAAAGACCCCCTATATTCCAATCATACTCCCTTTTCAGCATTTATGATAAAAATAAATATATTTATTGTGCCTTTTATTAATGCATTAAGCATGGCCGATTCCAGATTACTTCCTCTGAGCCCCAAGTTACAAAGCTCCCCTCAAACATCAAACACACCACAGAAACAAGAAATAAATAGTGTATTTCTCCCCCGAGGCTCTGCACATCTGTGAGTGTCAATTTTCCGTGGTTGTCACACTACCCAATATTTGTGTTGTGAGGCCGGAGACAGATAGACAGAGGCTACAGAGACTGAGATACAACCTAGTCATCAGGGACCCTTTGTGTGGGGGTAAGTTAGTCCTCGATCAGGCATGGTACTGTGTGGTGGTGAGGTAGTCCTTGATCAACCATGGTTCTGTGTGGGGGTGAGTTAGTCCTCTGTCAGGCATGGTTCTGCGTGTTAGCCACATGATCAGCAGGCTGGAGTCCGGAACAGTGTCATTTCACAGCCCAGGCAGGGAGAAGACTGGTGGGACTGTGGTGGCGTTTATGAGGGGTGCATCTCTGTGCGTCACAATCAACCATGCTTATCATTGTAGTGTCTAGATACATAGAACACTTTTTGACCAAACTTTGGGATTGTAAGTAGTACAAAGCAGAAGTATGGCAGGTGAAAAGTACACCTTACAGTAGCAACAGTCATCAAAATTGTTAAAAGGTTTTAAAAACAATTATATGAAATGAAACAGTTGGACAATGGATGAAGATACTTCAAACCTTTAGAATGTTTAAAGGCACGGGATAATTTAAAGGCACGGGATCATTTAAAGGCACGGGATCATTTAAAGGCACGGGATCATTTAAAGGCACATTTAAAGGCACGGGATCATTTAAAGGCACGGGATCATTTAAAGGCACGGGATCATTTAAAGGTACGGGATAATAGGCATGTTTGTCTTCTCTAAATAAACAATTGAAATAGGGCTGCAATGCAGCACATTAAAGCAGAACCTTTACATGTTTGTGTTTCATAATCATCACAGTTAAAACAGGAGAGCAATATCTATCTGGTAAAGTCCACAAAACATAGATTTACAGTATAAAACAAACAGTTGGATGGTCACACTATTGATTCAGGAGGACAGTTACCACAGCCGTCGCCAAGAAAACAAGTGTGTGCCGTCATTTCAGCACCACCAGCTGGCTGGACAGAGCCTCTCCAGCCGTCTATAGCGGACCAGCATTCAAATCAAATTGTATTTGTAACATGCGCCGAATACAACAGGTGTAGTAGACCTTACAGTGAAATGCTTACTTACAAGCCCTTAACCAACAATGCAGTTTTAAGAAAATACCTAAAACATGTGCAGGGGCAACGGTGCTGAGGTAATGAGTATATGTAGGTAGAGTTATTAAAGTGACTATGCATAGATAATAACAGATAGTAGCAGCAGCGGAGAAGTGGGGGGGGGGGGGTAAATGCAAATAGTCTGGGTATCCATTTGATTAGATGTTCAGGAGTCTTATGGCTTGGTGGTAGAAGCTGTTTAGAAGCCTCTTGGACCTAGACTTGGAGCTCTGGTACCGCTTGCCGTGTGGTAGCAGAGGGAACAGTCTATGACTAAGGAGGCTGGAGTCTTTGACAATTTTTAGGGCCTTCCTCTCTACACCACCTGGTATAGAGATCCTGGATGGCAGGAAGTTTGGCCCCGGTGATGTACTGGGCAGTACGCACTACCCTCTGTATAATGCCTTGCGGTCAGAGGCCGAGCAGTTGCCATACCAGGCAGTGATGCAACCTGTCAGGATGCTCTCGATGGTGCAGCTGTTAAACCTTTTGAGGATATGAGGACCCATGCCAAAAAATTTCAGTCTCCTGGGGGGGAATAGGTTTGCTGTGCCCTCTTCACAACTGTCATGGTGTGCTTGGACCATCTTAATTTGTTGGTGATGTGGACAACAAGAAACTTGAAACTCTCCACTTGCTCCACTACAGCCCTGTTGATGATAATGGGGGCGTGCTCGGTCCTCCTTTTCCTGAAGTCCATAATCATCTCCTTTGTCTTGATCAAGTTGAGGGAGAGGTTGTTGTCCTTGCACCACACGGTCAGGTCTATGACCTCCCTATAGGCTGTCTCATTATTGTCAGTGATCAGGCCTACCACTGTTGTGTCATCAGCAAACTTAATGATGGTGTTGGAGTCATGCCTGGCCGTGTAGTCATGAGTGAACGGGGAGTACAGGAGGGAACTGAGCACGAACCCCTGAGGGGCCCCCGTGTTGAGGATCAGTGTGGCGGATGTGTTGTTACCTACCCTTACCACCTGTAGGTGGCCCGTCAGGAAGTCCAGGGTCCAGTTGAAGATGGATGTGCTTAGTCCCAGGGTCCTTAGCTTAGTGATGAGCTTTGAGGACACTATGGTGTTAAACGCTGAGCTGTAGTCAATGAATAGCATTCTCACGTAGGTGTTTCTTTTTGTCCAGGTGTGAAAGGGCAGTGTGGAGTACACTAGAGATTACATAATCTGTGGATCTGTTGGGGCGGTATGCAAATTGGAGTGGGTCGAGGGTTTTTTGGATAATGGTGTTGATGTGAGCCATGGCCAGACTTTCAAAGAATTTCATAGCTACAGATGTGACAGTCATTTAGGCAGGTTACCTTAGTGTTCATGGGCACAGGGACTATGGTGGTCTGCTTGAAACATGTAGGTATTACAGACTCAGACAGGGCGAGGTTAAAAATGTCAGTGAAGACAGTTGGTCAGCGCATGCTCAGAGTACACGTCCTGGTAATCAGTCTGTGAATATTGACCTTTTTAAAGGTCTTACTCACATTGGCTGCAGAGAGCATGATCACACAGTCATCCAGAACAGCTGATGCTCTCATGGATGTTTCAAAGTGAGCATAGAAGTAATTTAGCTCGTCTGTTGGGCTCATTTAACTGGTCAGCTTGTGGCTGTGCTTCCCTTTGTAGTCTGTAATATCCTGCCACATCCGACGAGTGTCGGAGCCAGTGTAGTATGATTTGATCTTAGTCCTATATTGACGCTTTGCCTGTTTGATGCTTCATTGGAAGGCATAGCAGGATTTCTTGTAAGCTTCCGGGTTAGAGTCCCGCTCCTTGAAAACGGCAGCTCTAACCTTTAGCTTCTACATCTGCATTGCTTGCTGTTTGGGGTTTTAGGCTGGGTTTCTGTACAGCACTTTGTGACATCGGCTGATGTAAAAAGGGCTTTATAAATACATTTGATTTGATTGATAGCTCAGTATGAATGTTTCCTGTAAACTATGGCTTCTGGTTGGGTTATGTACGCACTGTCACTGTGGGAACGACGTCATCAATGCACTTATCGATGAAGCCAGTGACTGATCTGGTGTAGTTCTCAATGTCATCGGAAGAATCCCGGAACATATTCTAGTCTGAGCTAGCAAAACAGTCCTGTAGCTTAGCATCTGCGTCATCTGACCACTTTTTTATAGACAGAGTCATTGGTGATTCCTGCTTACATTTTTGCTTGTAAGCAGGAATCAGGAGGATAGAATTATGCTCAGATTTGCCAAATGGAGGGTGAGGGAGAGCTTTGCATTCATCTCTGTGTGTGGAGTAAAGGTGGTCTAGGTTTTTCCCCTCTGGTTGCACATGTAACTTGCTGATAAAAATGAGGTAAAACTGATTTAAGTTTCTCTGCATTAAAAGTCCTCAGCCACTAGGAGTACCGCCTCTGGATGAGTGTTTTCCTGTTTGCTTTTAGTGATATACAGCTCATTGAGTGGGGTTTTAGTACCAGCATCGGTCTGTGGTGGTATGTAGACAGCTACGACAAATACAGATAAACTCTCTAGGTAGATAATGTGGTCTACAGCTTATCATGAGATACTCTACCTCTAACCTTAGATACCGTGCACCAGCTGTTGTTTACAAATATACATAGGTCCCTGCCCTGTGTCTTACCAGAGGCTGCTGTTCTATCCTGCCAATAGTGTATAACCCGCCATCGGGCATGTTATTAATGCCACGACTCGGTGAAACATAAGATATTACAGTTTGTAATGTCCCGTCGTCAGGTTAAACATGCTTTCAGTTCGTCCCATTTATTTTCCAGCGATTGAACGTTGGCTAACAGTACGGATGACAAAGGCAGATTAGCCACTCGTAGCATGATCCTCACAAGGCACCCCGATCTCTTTCCGCAAAATCTCTGTTTATTTCTCCAACGAATGACGGGGATAACGGCCTGTTCAGGTGGTTGGAATATATTGTTCCCGTCCGACTCATTAAAGAAAATTGTTCATCCAATTTGAGGTGAGAAATCGCTGTTCTGATGTCCAGAAGCTCTTTTCGGTCATAAGAGAAGGTAGCAGCAACATAATATGTACAAAATAAGTTACAAACAATGCAAAAAAAATAATAAATAGCACAGTTGGTTAAGAGCCAATTAAAATGACAGCCTTCCTCTCTGGGCCCCAAATGATAAATGTCAGTCAAATATATATATACAGTACCAGTCAAAAGTTTGGACACACCTACTCATTCAAGGGTTTTTCTTTATTTATACTATTTTCTACATTGTAGAATAATAGTGAAGACATCATAACTATGAAATAACACATATGGAATCATGTAGTAACCAAAAAAGTGTTAAACAAATCAAAATATATTTATTTGTAGCAACCCTTTGCCTTGTAGCTTTGCACACTCTTGGTATTTTCTCAACCAGCTACTTACCTGTTATACTGAACAAAAATATAAACTTGACATGCAACAATTTCAATGATTTTACTGAGTTACAGTTCATATAAGGAAATCAGTGAAGTGAAATAAATTCATTAGACCCTAGTCTATGGATTTCACATGACTGGGCAGGGGCGCAGCCATGGGTGGGTCTTGGAGGGCATAGGCCCACCCACTTAAGAACCAGGCCCACCCACTGTGGAGCCAGGCCCAGCCAATCAGAATTAGTTTTTCCCCACATAAAGGTTTTATTACAGATTGAAATACTCATCAGCTGTCCGGGTGGCTGGTTTTCAGGTGAACAAGCCGGATGTGGAGGTCCTGAGCTGGCATGGTTACTCGTGGTCTGTAGTTGTGAGGCCGGTTGGACATAATGCAAAATTCTCTAAAACGACATTGAAGGCCGCTTATGGTTGAGAAATGATCATAAAATTCTCTGGCAACAGCTCTGGTGGGCATTCCTGCAGTCAGCATGCCAATTGCACGCTCTGATGTGTGCACAACATTTTTGTCAAATAAGCTTTTTGTGGGTATGGAACATTTCTGAGATCTTTTATTTCAGCTCATGAAACCAACACTTTACATTTTGATATGGACATGGAGTGGTTTGAAAGACCATAGAGCTCCATATTGAGACACTCTTCTCCCTGATTCTTGAAGGCCTTGCATGATGTAGTAAAATATAGTATTTTTAATACTGTATTTTGACCAATAACAATATGATCTTGATGCCCCACCAGGTATACGATCATGAAAATGTGCTGGAATCTAGAGCCAACAGAACGACCCACCTTCAGTAAAATCAGCCAGCTGATTGAGAGAGTCCTTGGGGAGCAGCCCGAACATCTAGACCAGGTAACACAGAGAGGGAGATGGATGTTTAACATGGTAGATATCTCTCTTATCAGAATAAAACAGCATCAATGCTAAGGAGAACATAAAACATCTTCCATTGTCAAACTGGATTGACCATACTAAAGCATTATCTGAAGATAGCAGTACCCTAACTTCTAGGTGTTCTCCTCTCCCAGCAGTACCAGAACATCCAGCAACAGGACATGGTGATTGAGGAGTTGGAGCCATGTGATGATGATGACGACAAGACAACGTTTTGTGATGGCTCCTGTGACCAGTCCTGTGAGCATGAAGAGGAGGAACAACCTCTGATGAAGACCAATAACTATCAGTTCTGCTAAAAACTCCCTGGCATCATCGAACTATCCACATTCTGATCTGAAATTCTTCATTCATTCTATTTTCTGCTCACTGTAGAATCATTCTAGGAGGGTATATCCATAGAAATGGAATTGGGATATTTTCGTAAAGCAATGAATGCCTGAAAAGCAATTTTTAAGTTCTCTTTTGGCTTGTAGATAGACAGGCAGCTGAAAAAGTAATGTGACTTGCTATATACTGTGACTTGAGATACCATGTCTTACACAGGAGATAATTGATCTAATCACAGATAGTGCCTTAGTTATGTACTTAATATATGTAATGCCTTATTGTATGTTCATTAATTACTTTTTCTTCTTCTATGGTTTGAGATTCTCTCTTTTAAGTCTATGCACCAACAATGGACCTACCCTGACTGAACGTACTGTTCTGTCCACAGGCTTCTAGTTATTTCCTCTGTTCGTACATACTGTGCTGTTGGCACTATGGTGAGATTGAACAGACTGTTCTGTCCACAGCCTTCTAGCTATGTCCTCTGTTCGTACATATTGTTTTGTTGCCACTATGGTGAGATTGTTGATTTCTTAGTTGTAGAAAAGAACGCTGCTGTGGTGTTTTAATTCACGTTTGTCAGCGGGTTCACTTCCACATTGTTGAACAAGCATTTTTTAACATGCTATATGCAGTTTTCAGAGGCAGCAACAAGACAGTAGCAAACATTGCAGATTTTTTAATGTTTACCTATATATGTTGGGCCAGTAATTGAAAGGTCACTGGTTCAAATCCCTCAAGGTGAAAAAAATCGGTTGCTGTACCCCAATTGCTTCAGGGACGTCATTAATAATGGCTGATCAAGGCTGTGACCCTACTCTCTGTGGGTGTCTTGGGATAGAGAGAGAGACATTATATGCTCTGGTAGGGAACGATCAGGATGAAAGGAAGGTAAAAATGTGGATCCAAGTATGGACAATACAAACCTGTTTGATGGCCATGTACTGTTATAATCGCCACCCGGCACAGCCAGAAGAGGACTGGCTCAGAGCCTGGTTCCTCTCTAGGTTTCTTCCCAGGTTCCTGCCTTCAAGGGAGTTTTTCCTAGCCACCGTGCTTCTACATCTGCATTGCTTGCTGTTTGGGGTTTTAGGCTGAGTTTCTGTATAGCACTTTGTGACATCGGCTGATGTAAGAAGGGCTTCATAAATAATGTGATTGATTTATTTGATACCATTCCACTTATTCTGCTCCAGCCATTACCACAAGCCTGTCCTTACCAATCAAGGTGCCACAGACCCCCTGTGATATCTATACCGCTCAATATTTTGATGTTCATCATCAGTATGATAAAACGTGTGAATTATGGCACAAAAATACTGCTTCATTGTTTTGAATGTAGCATTCAGCTAATACTGCCTACTGTAATTACCACGATGTCAGATAAAAGCTATAAGTCAGTTAAAGTCTATATGTCAGCTATAAGTCAGATAACAGTTACTTGGATTGTTAGCAGCTATTCTGAATACTGTTGCAGTGGAAAAGTAAGAGATTTCTAGGTAGTGTATGTATGGTGTAATGTAAATGAATAAATGTTTATTTTCACTTTACTGCTTGAAAGCCAAAAACAGATTATTTGTCATTAAATCCTTTTAGTTGTTTGCTAACCAAATCACTGTACTGTCTTGGAAGGAGTGTAATTATATTCAGACAATATACAAAAAAAAGAAAAACTAAAATAAAGATGTCTCGCCTCCCTTGGATATACCACATTATATTTCCCTGTGGACTTGTTTCAACATTTCAGCCTCTACTCCATAGTACGTCATACGACAGTGAACAAAAACCGTTTTTACCTCAGTTCCCGTTTCAAATGAAAATGCCTTCTCTGCAATCTTCTGAAGTTTCATTCCCTGTTCTCATGGGAGGTTGAGCAATACCAGACCACCTAAATAGGAAGTAACAATCCCACAGAAACTTCATTCAACATTAGGAAATACTTTATTTGCTTTATTTATAATTCCTTAAGCAAAATTATTCAGAAATGGCTACATTCACCCTATATATTCTTACCCCCTTGAGTGGGTGTCAAGTTCCATCCGCAAATTGTAATAACTATGTCCATCACAGTTACATCATCAAGTCAATCATTGTCTTCTTTAGATTCCATTCAAGCAGCTGAGAGTAGATGATAGAACAGTCCTGACATTCAGAGCCACCCCTCCAATAGGAGCTCAGGCAAGACTCTCCTGTGGTCAAAAACACAATCAAAGGCCACAAGAACTACAGATTCCATCAGCCCATGAGGCAGATGTGAAAGGTTGTTTACCTTGAATACATTTCAGCCCAAAGGGCAACGAGTGACAACTGAGGTACAAGAAGATAGCATAGAACAGTGTGAAAGGTCTTACTAAGGATGAGAAAGCACGAGGACTCATTAAATACAGTTATTAAATAATAATAATAATTATACTTCTAGAAAGAACATTATGCACTCCAACAATGAAGTTCGTCAACATAAACAATGTTTTTAAACGTTGTTATCTATTCTAAAACTATGTGAACTTTCCTTCAAAGTAAAGCAGAGAGCAGTTAGTAACATTCACGTTTTTACACTCTTTTACACTCTGGTTCTGCTTCTCCCACAAAGAAAACGAAGTGCCATTCTTTCATTTCAAACCAGCAACAAAGTCTCTGCTGGACTGATAAGTTACAGACTATCTGTCTGGTTAGCAGCAACACCTCTGTTTCTTTGGAAACACTCAAGCATATTTTTGCACAGTACATTCAAGGACTACCAGCCTCCCCACGACACGCTAGCTTTTCTGAACCATATATATGTTGCCTTCTTTCTAAAAAAAGGACTACCTCATAACAATGTGGCCCATATGTCCATAATATTAAACATTATCCCCCAATGTCAGAAAGTTATATTGGTTTGTTTACTTGTTGGGTCACAGCACAAAATAAATCTCCAAAAAGCCACAGTCTGTCACTCTCAGAGAACCACTACCTCCTCATACCCAGTGTCTCCCTCCACCCCCCTGTCTCCTTCCACCTCCTCCCCTTCCTCTGTGTTGATCTGTGCCACCCCCAGCCTGTAGAGGGCATCCCTGATCACTACCTCCCCAGGCTGGCAGGCCTTCAGCACTGTGCTGATCTGCTGGTCCACCACCACCCGGCTGGACAGGAAGTCCTGCAGACGGTTGTACAGGTAGTAGTAGGCCGTGTTGTCAAAGGCCAAAGGTCGCCGCCGCAATGATGTCACCAAACCCTCAGAACATTCCTCCTCAGTGACGTCTGACCCTTCTGTTACCTCGGCTTCAACCTTGAACCCATCCTTCTTCTCCTCCTTCCCTTTGTCCTCTTCTTTCTCGTTGTCTCTCTCCAGGTCTTGTACCAGGCTGCAATAAGGTTCCAGCTCATTGCAGAGCCCCATTGAGTGGTGGTCCAGACAGGGGGGCTCCTGGCCATCTGTAGGCCCAGCAGGGTGCACTATCCAGCGGGAAGAGGACTTGGTGACAGGGTGGACCTGGGGGTTCTCCACCACAGAGGACAGGTCAGCACAGTAAGGCTGGTCCTGTAGCTCAGCACACGACACAAACTGATGGAGAGAGAGAGGTGAGATAAACTAGGTACTGTGGATGTTATTATTGTTTATCTATTATGTAAATAGAGACCAATTCATTCTTCAAATTGTATTGTCAAATCAGCATATTACAGGTTAAAAAACCTTCCGACACCATCCTGATTTGACCTGAGTTTCCCTCCTAGTACAATAATCAGACGTCAATAACTAAGTCCTTTCCATGCCCAGTATGAGGGCCTACCTCTGGTTTGTCCATGGGATCAGAGAAGCAGCCCTGGTTCCTGCCCCACATGGTGGAGGCCAGCTCAGGGTACTGCACGTCTGTACACAGCGCCACCTGGCGGGCAGAGTCGGTAACGTAGACGGGAGGCCAATACCGGGAGGACACCAGCAGGTCCACGTGGTCGCGTGCCGTCTCACCCTTCACCAGGTACTTGGAACCACACACCACCTGGAGGAGTATGGGAAAAGTAGTCTTCTATCATCTGTCTGGTTCTCATTATATTTTTATTGGTCAATAGATTTTGTTATTGTGTGAGGCCTGATTGGCTAACCTATCATTTTTCATAGACTGACAGACTAAATGCTTGATTGACAGAGTAATATTTGAATAGATTCTGGTGGACGACTGATTGATTTACATTGATGGGTGAGATGTGTGCGGATTACCTGATGGGGGCAGATCTTGGACAGCTTGCCTGCTGTGAGGTGTGGAGGGGGCTGGGGGGCCGTGGAAAGGCCGTTCTGAACACACGTACACAGGGAGATCAGAGAGACCAGCAACTCATCCTGACAGAGAGAGAGAAGAGACGTGTGTCAATCTCCTAAACACACACAATCAAACCAGAAATATACATACATAGAGATATCACAGACGCACAGCGTTGATCTACACCTTGTTGCTCTCTGGTGCAGTGATCTCGCCACAGCATTCCAGTATGGCTTTGAGCTCCTCTGCACTGTGCTCATCCATTCGGTCCGGTCTGAGTTGGCCCTCGTGGATCAGACGCACCAGAACGGATGGGTCACCTGGAAAAACACACACACACACACACACTTTTATTTATAAACAGGGCATGAACAAGTAATGTTCAATGAAATCTCTGAAGGACTTGAGAATGATGTTTATCCTTCCAGTGATTGGCTTATTCCCCATCCCTGAGAGAGTGACTTCCTACCTGTGTGCTGTGTGAGGAGCAGAGCCTTGTCCTTCTCTGTGTTGATGACAGTGGAGCTCCTCATTAGTGGTGGGATGAAGGGGGCGATGATTGAGGCGTCGACCCGGGTGATGGGGACGCTGCAGGGGAACGCTGCCTGCTCGATGGCCTCACTCTCCATGGTCAGCCAGAAGTCATCCACATGCACCTTGTCTGGGGCCCCGAAGTCTGGCCACGTAAACTACAGGAGGGAGAGCGAGACACAGGTATCAACATTATGCACACCAGACAGCTTGATTGTCCTGGAATCAGGCAGGCTAAAACAAATTAAGTAAAGAAAATCATCTTTAATTCTCTATTTTGACGGTTTGGATCTGTGGCTCTTATCAGTCTCTCCCTGATCTCCCCTCTCCTCAGTCTCTCCCTGACCTCCCCTCTTCTCAGTCTCTCCCTGATCTCCCCTCTCCTCAGTCTCTCCCTGACCTCCCCTCTCCTCAGTCTCTCCCTGACCTCCCCCCTCTCCTCAGTCCCGTCTCCTCCCTGACAGTCTCCCCCTGACCTCCCTCTCCTCAGTCTCTCCCTGACCTCCCCTCCCCAGTCTCCCCTGACCTTCTCAGTCTCTCCCTGACCTCCCCTCTTCTCAGTCTCTCCCTGACCTCCCCTCTTCTCAGTCTCTCCCTGACCTCCCTCTCCTCAGTCTCCCCCTGACCTCCCCTCCCCTCAGTCTCTCCCTGACCTCCCCTCTCCTCAGTCTCCCCCTGACCTCCCGTCTCCTCAGTCTCCCCCTGACCTCCCGTCTCCTCAGTCTCCCCCTGACCTCCCGTCTCCTCAGTCTCCCCCTGACCTCCCGTCTCCTCAGTCTCCCCCTGACCTCCCGTCTCCTCAGTCTCCCCCTGACCTCCCGTCTCCTCAGTCTCCCCCTGACCTCCCGACCTCTCCTCAGTCTCCCCCTGACCTCCCGTCTCCTCAGTCTCCCCCTGACCTCCCGTCTCCTCAGTCTCCCCCTGACCTCCCGTCTCCTCAGTCTCTCTCACCTCCACATTCCTAAGCTCCAGCACGTTGTGTGTGTACCGCTGGGCGATCTCCATCTTGGGGGCAATGCCACACACACCACAGATCATGTCGTTGTAGTCCCTCACGGTCAGACACTCAAAGGCCCAGTAGCCACTAACCAGCAGCTCCTGGACATGGGCCAACTCCTCAGGACTCAGAGTGTGGACTGATCGAAAGAAAACAGAGATATTAGAGACATGAACAGAACTCTGTTGAAAACCCTCTGAACCGTATGTTGCTCCAAGAAAGTCTTACCAGCGTGGTTGTGGATGTGGTCCAGGATGGTCCTGACTATCTGGTTAGGATGCCGGCCCAGTCTGATCTGACTCCGGATCTTAAAGAACAGGTCCAGACTCACCAGCAACCTGTTGCCAACATTGAACAGACCTGGGTGGAGGTCGGTGAAGCTGTGCAGGGCCAGACACTGGGGGTTGAGACACACCTTCAGCTGGAGAGAGGCTGTCTGGATCAGAGAGTCAGTCAACAGCCAGCAGTCCTCCTGCCCTGCTAAAGAACTACGGTACAAAACACCAGAGAGACATGATAGAGACCTTTCCTGAAACCACACTATGGAATATGAAAAATGTCCAGAAATGTCCAACCCCTGAGCACCAGAAACATCCAACCCCTGAGCACCAGAAACATCCAACCCCTGAGCACCAGAAACATCCAACCCCTGAGCACCAGAAACATCCAACCCCTGAGCACTAGAAACATCCAACCCCTGAGCACCAGAAACATCCAACCCCGGAGCACCAGAAACATCCAACCCCTGAGCACCAGAAACATCCAACCCCGGAGCACCAGAAACATCCAACCACTGAGCACCAGAAACATCCAACCACTGAGCCATAATAAACCCAAAACTACACAAACAAATTTTCTCACCTCTGTCCTCCCTTGAATAGCGGGTAGTGACACAGAGCACAGTGTGTGGCTGCAGACTCATAGAACCGCGGCCAGCCTGACTGGACCTGCACCTCCCCCAGGCCCTCCCCTTCCCCTAACACCTGGTCCCCGGCCTGGGTGGTGGTCGTGGTGAGGACCACCTGGGTAGAGTTGAGTTCCTGGATGAGGGCCAGGGTGTCATGGAGCTCAGCCTCACTCTCAGAGATCTGCAGGGCCTGGCGCAGCAGCTGCAGGGTGGACTGGCGCTGAAGCTCCCTCTGGGCTGGGGACAGGGTCCGGTACGGGTCTAACAGAGCTACTGAACCACCCTGAGTGAGTGAGAGGAGGGTGATATGATGAGGGAAAATAACAGAGAGAGGGTTGGAGGATGGGACAGAGAGATGAGGAAGAATTCAGACAGACACAGAGAGAAATACAACAACACCAAAACATAGACCACATCCTAAATGGCACCCAATTCCCTATAAAGTGCACTATTTTTGACCAGAGCCCGACAGGGTGCCATTTCAGACACACTCATAGTGGGATTCTCTCCAGACTGACCTGTGCCTTGGAGCCCTTGGCGTTCTTCCTGGACAGCTCCAAGCCACAGCAGGGGCACTCCGCAGGCTTGTGTCTGTTCTTATAAACATAGCCACATGACGGGTTCTTACAGCGACCCCTGCCACGCGCCGTAGACAGACCCAGGTCCTGACACACACACACACACACACACAGTTATACAGACTACACTGAGCCTGCTAGAGGATGTGTGTGGATGGCGTATGCTCCCCAAAATGTAGTTAAAAAGGTGCCACTAACCAGTGTGGAGGTAGAGTTCTGTTTGAGAGGAACCACTGAGAGGATCTTCCCTACTTTATCAGTTACAATATACTGGCTTCTGTCCACAGGAGTAGGGAGAGTCTATAGGACAAAACAACACTGAGAAACCTGGAGACAAACACTTAATCAGCATGGTTCAGCAGTATGTGTGTGTGTACCTGTTCCAGAGGTGGTGTTGTCACGATCTGGCCGAGCTGTTTCAGAGTGTTAGGCTTCAAACCTGCGATCATCTCACTGAGCTCTGTGGTCAAAACACAATCACCACATCAAACACGTTTGGTTACCTCAGAAACAACTAGTGTCACTTCCCTTAGATCAAAGTAACCACTTTGAAAACGAGTACCTTTAGCTTGGCTTGGGTAACCATTTTATCATTAAAACATATTATATAGGTACATGTGTGTATTCTCATACCTGTGGTTGATTTGCTGCAGTTGGTCTCCCCAACTTTGCCTTTATGAGGAGGGACAGTAATCCACTGGACTAAGGCCCGGCCTAGTTTCAGACAGACAAATGTGTGTTTACACCCCAGACAGCATTCGTCTTAACAGACTGACCTGAAATAAGGTTTTTGTATCTGTCCACAGCAGTGCCCACCTGTGTTGAATGGGGCTGGGAGGATGGCTCTCACAGGTCGCTTTTGACCAACCACACTGCTCCTTTCCTGTACTTTGACCCTGGCACCAGTCACAGGTGTTCCAACCAAAGCTCTGCTCAAAGACAGAACAACTGAAACTTAAAAAAAAACATTCTCTTTAACCAATCAAAACATGAAGCCCACTAAGAGAAATACTCTCACAGGGCTTGTTTGAAAAATGGTTTCTTAATGTGACCATTAAATTATAAACCATAAAAGAAGGGCTAAATTAAAGAACTAGATGCTCACATCATAGTAGTTGTCTGTGTCCCTGACACCGCTGGAGCAGGCTGTATGACTCCCTGGCTGTTGGCTCTGCCTCCCTCTAGTGGTGGTCCTGGTGTAACTGCACGCTGCTGCACTTCTCTGGGCTCCCGCGGTCCTCTCCCTCCCTTCCTCCATCCAGACACCTTACTGTTCTGATCATCAGAGGGAGGCACACCAGTCTTAGGGGGGTACCCAGGGTTTTTGGGTGGTTTCTGGGCATAAGTCTTGAATGAAGCAGCAGCACCTGGAGTCTTCACTGCCTGAAACGTGGAAAGTTTGTCATACCTCGGAACTGTTAAGTGTACGACTCATTATTTTCCAACCAATAAAATTAAATCTTTACTTCAACATTCATATTATGATGGAAGAGATGTTTAAGCCAGGGAATGTGTAGACTTACAGCAGGCACCCACTTGCCCCCCAGGTGGTTGCCACAATCAGGGCAGAAGGGTGGTTTGTGACGGGTCACGTAGACAAAGGAGCAGCCCGCTGTCTGACAGCTGCCCCGACCTCTTCTGGTGTATTTATTCGACTAGCGACAAAGATGCTTTAGTAACAATCTGCTAGTTACAGAGAATGTCTGACTGGTCAAATACCATGTGAGTATATAATACACTATTGTAATATATTGCTTGATGATCTAATCAAAGAAAAGTGGATAACGGTAAATTGATGCAGTGGAAGAAAATCAGTCTGAGTAGTTTTACCAGTTTGTATGAGGGATTAGTGTCCCGTATCACCCTAGCTCCTACAGGTACCATGACAACAGAGGCTACAGAGCTGGCTCCTGGCAACGTCCTGTGCTCCATCAGATCCTGGGGAAACAAGCGTTTTATTGACCATTACTGCATTGAACAAACAGACAAGGCAAATGAATAGTAACCCTTGACTGTTGAATGATCAGCAGTAAGGTAAGCCAACTCCCTGTGTCGTTGCCAACTAACCTGATTGGGTATGATGGTGACCAGCTCTGTTTTCACGTGCTGCACCGACGTCCCGCCCACACGCCTCCCGTCAGTCGCCATTCCAATGACACTATAGCCCCCGCCCACCATCCTGGGCTCCTCCTCCTTGAGCAGCAGACCGGCTGACGCCAGGTGAGGTGCATTGTGGGATTCGTGGGCGGCAGAGACTGAGGACGAGGAGTGATACGATGAGGAGAGAACCCCCTGCAGGGCCCCGGAGTGTGTAAGGGTCACAGCCTTTTCGTCTGTCAGGCCCTCAATGGCGATGCACTGCTGCGACAGCTCCACCTCGCAGCCCAGCACCAAGGGAGGGTACTGGGGGGAACCAAGGGACAGGGAGGGCAACACCCCTTCCCCCACGGGAGAGTCCAGCCCCTCCATACACACCTCCAGCTGGGAGCCTGTCCTGTCGTCTGACATGGCCCCCTTGGGCAGGAGGACGTAGTTTGCCCTGGGGAGGATCCTACGGAAGCCTGGGAGCTCCTGGGAAGGGCCCATAGATGACTACGGAGGATACAGAGAGATGGAATAGTGTAATCATTATGACTAGGGCTAGGAGTTTCTCCTGACCACATGATCTTAGATAACAGACACACTGGTGGAAATATGAGGTAACCGTACAGTGTCTGTCCCTTCCTTCTCCAGCTTGGCCTTCTCCAGGTAGTAACCCTTGTCTGCCACATTGAGCCTCTTCCAGCTCACACTGATCCTCTTGTTGATCTCAGACTGGGGCAGGCTGGGGAAGTCCTGCTGCATGGTCTGGTGCACATCAAAGTAGTACAGCAGGTAGGCTGATCTGGAGTTGAGAGATCAAAACGTGATGAATATATGTCATCTTGACTCCTACAGCAGTCAACTCAACACAAAGATTGGGTCACTTGGTTTAGCTTTCTCTGCCTATCCAGGCAATCCAAATGAAGTGCACTTAGGTCAGTGTGAAAATAGTATGTAATCTGGGTAATTCTTGAATTGCGGTGGTAAATGCCTTCACTCAACTTTGGCACCACATTAAAAACCTTTACAATGACAAACACATGACAAATAATACATGTCCTGTTTTATTTAACTGTTATTTAATAAGAAAACATATGTAAGTCCTTTATACTGCAACACATCTCTTTGTATGCATATTAAAAAAATACTGGGGGTAAATTGGCTTGTCCCATTGGTGTAGAGGTGTAGTAACATGTCTTGGGGATTTAGAGATACACTACATGGCCAAAAGTATGTGGAATCCCTTCAAATTAGTGGATTTGGCTATTTCAGCCATACCCATTGCTGACATGTGTATAAATTGAGCACACATCCATGCAATCTCCATAGACAAACATTGGCAGTAGAATGCCCCATACTGAAGAGCTCAGTGGCTTTCAACGTGGCACCGTCATAGGATGCCACCCTTCCAACAAGTCAGTTGGTCAAATTTCGGCCCTGCTAGAGCTGCTCCGGTCAACTGTAAGTGCTGGTATTATGAAGTGGAAACACCTAGGAGCAACAACGGCTCAGCCGCAAAGTGTGCGGCCTCACAAGCTCACAGAATGGGACCGCCGGGTGCATAGTTTTGGCGGATGTCAGGAGAACGCTACCTGCCCCAATGCATAGTGCCAACTGTAAAGTTTGGTGGAGGAAAAAGAATGGTCTGGGGTTGTTTTTCATTGTTCGGGCTCGGACCCTTAGTTCCAGTGAAGGGAAATCTTAACGCTACAGCATACAATGACATTCTAGATGATTATGTTGAATGAAAGCAAATCCCTGCAGCAATGTTCCAACATCTAGTGCAAAGTTTTCCCAGAAGAGTGGAGGCTGTTATAGCAGCAAAGGGAGGGGCCAACTCCATATTAATGTCCATGATTTTGGAATGAGATGTTTGACAAGCAGGCTTCCACTTAGATATTTTTGGCCATGTAGTGCATCTATTATTTTGAATGCTAGACAGTGAAAAAAACCATATTTAATATATTGTATAGATCAATAAAAACAAAGGCTATTTTTTACTTGTACAATGTGTGTCCCTCAGTTTTATGTCATCACTGATTCCAAAGATATTCAAGGACCTTGAGCATTGTCGCCAGTGGAAAATTGTTTTCGGGGTGGATATTAAATACGACCCATCTGCATTGATAGGAGGTGTTGGTGTTTGATTGTCTGGGAGCAGGAGGTAGACTACCTGGGTTTCTTGGGTTTCTCCATGATCTCCCCCTGCTGAGCCTTGTTCTTCTTCCTCTTCTTGGGAGAGGTGACCTCCATCAGGGTGTAGCAGCTCTCCACCTCCTCCGTCATCCTCCGATCAGTCTCCTCATACACCTCCATGGTCTCCATGGCTAAAGGGAACCGAGGAGAGCCTGGGGAGGTTCAGTAACATTGATTCATTTATTTTGTGTCCATGTAAAACAGAACAAATAATGACAAAGGGATAGGTATTAGGGCTACAGGAGATATGTACATTGTTTAATAATACATCGAGCACCATCATGATAAGGAAAGTATAACATGTAGGCTACCATTAGGCAGGTGGTCTAGTGGTTGGAGCGTTGGGCCAGTAACCGTAAAGGTTGCTAGATCGAATCCCCGAGCTGACAAAATAAATCTGTCGTTCTGCCCCTGAACAAGGCAGTTAACCCACTGTTCCTAGGCCATCATTGTAAATAGGAATTTGTTCTTAACTGACTTGCCTAGTTAAATAAAGGTTAAATAAATAAAAAAATCACAATTATGTTATGGCAATGTAGATAAATGTATGGCCTTCAAAACAAGAGATAAAAGGCCCGAGCAGCTGTGCAAACTCAATCGCAACCATTGGCAACATTGAAACAAGGAAGAGCTGACAGAAGACAACAGCAGACTACCTGCCTGACAGTGCACCAGTGGAGGCTCCTCAGACGAGGAAGAGGAGGAACATCCTCCTCAGTGAATTTCATTAAAATAGTAAAACATTTAAAAGTTATCCTTTTTAAATAAAACTATACTAAATATATTCACGTCACCAAATAATTGATTAAAACACATTGTTTCGCAATGAAGGTCTACAGTAGCCTCAACAGTACTCTGTAGGGTAGCACCATGGTGTAACTGGAGGACAGATAGCTTCCATCCTCCTCTGAGTACATTGACAATACAAAACCTAGGAGGGTCATGGTTCTCACCACCTTCTATAAAGTTACACAGTAATTATAACAACTTCTGTAGGACATCTTCCAACCTATCAGAGCTCTTGCAGCATGAACTGACACATTGTCCACCCAATCAAAGGATCAGAGAAGGAATCTAGAACTGAAAGCATAAGCTACAGCTAGCTAGCACTGCAGTGCATAAAATGTGGTGAGTAGTTCACTCAAAGAGAGAGAAAGACAATAGTTGAACAGCTTTGAACCAATTTCTTCAAAAATGAAGGAGAAGCAAGAGAGAGAGAGATATTTTATCATTCTTTTCACTTTCTTAGCTAGCGAATGCAGCTAGCTAGTTTAGCCTACTCAAACACCGGCTCAATCCTATGTTAGCTAGCTGGCTATGGCTATCCAACACAAAACGGGAACTCTTCCAAGTCAAGGTAAGCTTTTGGTTTGACTAATTTATTGCCATCAGGGCTGGCCGGTGTAACTGCTAAACTTCTTACTGACTGTACACAAACGTTACTGCATGATTGTTGCGGGTTTACTAACACTTTAGTTCTATTAGCTATGTTGATTATGATATTACTTTAATATGGTGACAACGATGTAGACTGTGTAACCATTATGATATGGTTTGTTTAGGAAAGGTTTTTTTCGCCTGGTCACATACAGATGTGTTGTGCATAGAAGTCCACAAGCGAAGAGAACATGAGGACGGTGCGTAGATGTGAGAATGAATACAACGTGGCTGCTATGAAAGTGAACAGTGTTTACGTGTGCTCATGGGGTCTTCATTCTGCCGATACTGTTGAAAACGGAAGCAAACGGAACTAAACATACCTGAATTTGTCCAGTAGAAACTCTCGTTTACAACTGTTGGACTAATGATTACACCACAGGAGGCTGCTGAGGGCAGGTCAGCTCATACTGTCTCCAATGGAGTAAATGGAATGGTATCAAACACATGGAACCATTTAATTCAATTCCAGCCATTACTATGTGCCTGTCCTCCCACCAGCCTCCTGTGAATTACACCCTCAATTAGTACATTTCTCTCGACCTGTGTGCACTTATGTTGTGAACTTCCATTGATAGGCTTGGTTGTAGCAACGTCATGATGGTTATACGGAAAATGTTTGTATCATGTAGTAGCCTAAACTGATGTCACATTGAACTGGGTGAATGGAATATGATTGACAGTCATCCAATATGCTGTAATATAAATAAAGCCATGCTCATAAAAAAAAATAAGAATCGTCCTCCCTCAATTTAAGGCACCGACCGCCACTGCAGTGCACGTGGAGAAAAATGTGACTATGGACATTCCCGGGAAACGACCGTGAAGTAGAGTTAAATGCAAACATACAAAAGTTGCAAATAAAGTACGGAAAACAACAACACAGCGGATACAACTTTCTAATTATTCTCCCTCCCATGACATTCTCTGATAATTCGTGTATCCTAATACTGACTGCAGACTCGGCGAATTATCCAATGAGAAGCCTCCTTGTTGAACCCTTACCTCTGTTTCCCCGAAGAACTCTCAAACTAGATCTGAGATGGCTTCAAGCGACGCTGAAACTGAACTGCATCGCTCACATTGCCTAGAATAAGTATATTTCTCTATATTTTTCCTTAAACTGGGCTAATTCGTTTTTAATCTAAGGGCCTCAAAGCACTCGATTTGTCCTAGTCTTGCAGCAAACATGGCGCTGTGTTGTTATGGTTGTCAACCAATCCAGTGAAGGAATGAACAAAAAAAGGCCAATCAGAAAATACGTTTTAGACACGTGAAAGCAATGCGTGAACTGGAAGAAGTAGACGTTTCCATAAAGCACAGATCTAGGATCAGTGTACCCTGTCCATATCCACCTTGATGAGCAAGCGGTAAAATAGCTCAACTGACTTGCAATCAGTACAACTTTACGCAAAAGCAAATAATGTTCCAGGCAAGATAAATTGCTCTGATGTTGCTTTCCACTCCAGGCATACGAGTAGATCACAGAACATTCAATCGAGCAAAAATGGCGGATGACAAGGTGAGAAGTGATTTTTGCTTTAATCGTATTATTTTCTATATATATATTAGAACAGCATGATCGAGCTCTTCCTACAGCAACATGCCGGTTTGTTGGTATTCGGGTGTGTAGAAAAGTAAATACAATACAGGTACACAAACATAAAGTGTCTTTAATAGGGCGTTGAGCCACCATGAGTCGCCAGAACAGCTTGACTGCGCCTTGGCATAGATTCTACAAGTGTCTTTAACTGGAGTAATGCGACACAATTCTTCCACGAAAAATTCCATAATTTGGTGTTTTGTTGATGCTGGTGTAAAAGGCAGTGTGGTGCAAAAGCCTTAGTCAGTGTTACCTATGCTCATTGTATTAATTCAATGTATAACTTATTTGTATGTGTTCTAGGATCCCTTCAAACAGATGAAGGATCTCAACCAGCTCAAGAATCAGCTGGAAGAGATCCAGAAACGTGTGGAGAGTGAATTTGCAGAAGGAATCCCGCAGGTATGTATTTATTATCCAAAGTTAAAAAGTAGGTGAAATGTCACCTTATGAAACAGAACAGCAGACATACTCAGTCCTGAAAAATCATAAAGGATCAACTATTAATTATTTATCATTAAAGAGTTGTAATGTCAAGGCATATTTTTATATTTTGTGTGCATCCTTTGTCCTGACAGTTGTTTCCTGTTCTTCCCCAGGGGGGCTCTGTGCTGGCATCTCCCTTCCTGAAGGGCTTCCTGGCTGGCTATATGGTGGCCAAGCTCCGCTCCTCAGCTCTCATAGGAGTGCTACTAGGAACATTCACAGGCATCTACGCTGCGCAGAACTATCAGGTTCCCAACATCGAAAGCACCCTGAAAGACTATATGAGTTTGTTTAGAAAAGGACCCAAGTAATGGGAAGAACCAGGCCTAGGCTTCATCTTCAAACTGCCTGAGGTGTGTGGCACAATCACCATGTCTCTTTGTCAGAGGCTCAAACCTCTCCTTTGTATACTGTAAAAAATAATATTTGGTTTTAACTGGATTTTGGTGTGAAAGAGTGGGTTTGCTTTGGGTTTTGTGCAAATGTTAAAGGTTAAATCTGTCAGTGCCCTGGGAAAATATATTTTATTCTCTGCTGATCAGATTATAAGGTGTGTAAAAGGGGATAAGGTTATGTGCCTTGAGTGTAAGCTTAACAAGCTTGACTGCTTGCCTTAGTAACATTGCCTGGTGCAGCCATCTAGGCCTAATTGATTTTGAATCAATGATGTGAACAACAAGACGGTGTCCTTTTTTTGTTTTCTGAGCAGAAATAACTTTTTTACCATCTTAAAATACAAACATACCTTGAATAGATTTGGCCAAAATTATGTGATTTGTTGCTAATTTAGATGTTAAGACTTAAGGTCAGGATATTTGTATATTCAGACATATACTAGTTATTCAGGAGTGTTAGTGACATGCCGTACTGAGAATGAGTGTGATCCAGAACATGGGGTCTGGGTTCCTGTGGATGAAGGGGAGTCTTCCCTGCCACTCTGCTCCTGACTGGGTACCTGTCTGCCCTGCACATCTCCCTGTCCCTAGGCTGAGGACCAGGTGAGTCCCAGCCTTCATATCACAGCCTGAGGCCTTGTGCTGGTCTACTATTTCATCTCAGGGCTAGTAGCTGTCTACACAGAGCGGTTGCTGAAGAGCCAGCGACTACCCCTGTACCTGCATGTGTTTGGAGTGGCCATCAACAGGGTTTCCCACCACTCCAGCATGGGGGGGAGAACAGGGTTTTCTGGAGGATTACTCAGGGGTGGTGTGGGCCATTGTGGCAGGGCAGGCAGCTAACGGGTTGCTGATGTCAGTACTGCTGAACGATGGTAGTGGCATCCCCAGGCTATTTGTCGTCTTCTGGTCTATGCTGGTCAACACCCTCCTATCCTGGGTTCTACTGGGCCTGCAGTTCACCCCCTTCTTTCTGTTACCCACGTCTATGATCAGCCTGGAAGCCTAGCTGTACTACAGGTAGCAGGACTCTGCCTGAACATACCTGTGTTATGGACAGTGGACCTCTGCTGAACTCTCATTCCACTGCTCCACCACAATCTCTGGCAGCATTATTTACCAGATGAATTGACATTGATTGACATTCAGGTTGGAATGTTTTTTTTAACGATGCATTTATTTATATATATAATTTTACTTTAGTGACTCAGTATTTTTCATTTAATGTCCCAAATATTTATTTAGTTTGTTATTTGAAGATTAAAATTATGGAATAGAAGCTGTACTTTAGGTGAGTCTTGCAGACCCTTCCATCACATTGTCACTGGTTTATTTGCTACCCATAATGCACACGGCCTATTTTTCAACTAGCCTTTGTTTTCCAGTTTAATCGAATTTTGCCGTATTCATACTTGTCTTTTCTTCAATATTTCATTGGTGGACTCATAAATAGTTGGGTTTGGGTAATGCGTCTACATTACAACACTTGAGTGGTGCTATGATTGTCAGTATGGGTATTTACCTAGCATTTATCATTTCCTCTGCCAAGTAAAATGTCAAAGATACAATATAGTGCAGAAAGAGTTTATGAAATATTTCATTTTATTTCTTTAGTGTTTTCTATTCAAAATAAAATGCCATAAATTCATAAATATTTTCCCTTTGTCACTGTTGCTTGGATACCCTGTCCTAGGATGTCATTTTGCTCAGCCAATGCTACAGAGGAAAGAGAGAACATTTGCAGATACAGATTTTTGGATTAACTAGGTTTAGTTAATACTTAATGTTTGCAATAGCAAAGAAATGCATCATTATTTCAGTGATTTTAAAATACATTTTCTTAAATTAGGATCTAGGACAGGGATGGGGCCTTTTCTAGGCCCTCGGATGAATTCCCCCAGTTGGTGTCTACATTTACTGTTGAGTTTGAATAGTAGATTTCACAAGGTGCAATTTAGACATTTCGCTGTGTGCATCAGCTGTTTTTCTCTTGTAATGACAGTCACTCAATTAGCCAATGCCCATCCTCAAACAGTCTATTTTGCAAGCTCTGTCAAGTTGGTTGAGTATGGCTGTCCAGCAATGATCAAGTTTGCAATAGATTTTTAAGTCAACTGTAACTAGGCCACTCGGGAACATTCAATGTTGTCTTGGTAAGCAACATATTTCTGTTTTAGGTTATGTCAAGAGAATTTAATTCCAATGATAATCAATAACTCTTACCAATCCCCGAGATCTGTAAGACCACGAGTTTAATAATAATTAGTCAAAGACTCAGTTTATGCAAAAAGATAGTACCGTTTATTCAGAGAACGTTCTAAAGTCAAGAATAAATAAACATCAATTTTATAGCTGCGCACATACATACACACAAACAGTAGGTGAGTATTATCCTTCTCCATAGTTCTCACCACTGTGTATCACTACCCAGCCGACAGTTCCATTCCCCTGAGATTAGGGAAACCTTGAAGTCCTCCCTGTCCTCTCCCAAGTCTCTCTGAGGCCTAGCCAGGTCGGTCCAAACACAGTTTGAATTGCTCTCTGATATTTTACTAGGCACACACACAAGTTCAAATCCGAAGCTACGCCTTGCTCAGTCAGTTTTTCCACGATACAGATAGTTTAACCTAATTCCGACAAACTACACACATCAGATTATGATCAATTTCAGAGTACAATTATTTTATCAGGTTATTTTCCTGTTGAAAGGTGAATTTGTCTCCAGTGTCTGTTGGAAAGCAGACTGAACCAAGTTTTCCTCTGATTTTCCTGTGCTTAACTCCATTTGGTTTCTTTCTATCCTAAAAAAAACTCCCTAGTCCTTGCCGATGACATATGTTGTGGCAAACATCTTTAAAATGTGTTGTGTTGGTGATGTGTGGTATTTGCCCCAAACATAACTTTGTATTCAGGTCTTAAAGGTTCAGTTCTTTGTGCCATTTCTAGCAGTTTTACTTGCATGACTGGGTGGATTGACAAATCATCCAAAGGTTAATTAATAACTTCACCATGCTCAAAGGGATATTCAATGTCTGCTTTCTTAATTTTTACCCATCTACCAATAGGTGCGGTTCTTTGCGAGGCATTGGAAAACCTCCCTGGTCTTTGTGTTTGAAATTCACTGCTCATCTGAAGGACCTTACAGATAATGAATTTAATGTGTGTGGTACAGAGATGAGATAGTCATAAAAAAAATGTTAAAGACTATTATTGCACTCAGTGAGTCCATGCAACTTCTCATGCGACTTGTTAAGCAAATGTTTACTCATGAACTTATTTTAGGCTTGCCAAAGGGGTTGAATACTTATTGACTCAAGACATTTCAGATTTTCATTTTTATCAATTGGTAAAAATGTCTAAACATAATTCCACGTTGACATTATGGGGTATTGTGTGTAGGCCAGTGGCAAAACAATCTAAATTGAATCCATTTCAATTTCAGGCTGTAACAACAACATGTGGAACATGAATACTTTCTGAAGGCACCGTATGTTATACAAGTGTCATACAGGTGAGTAAGTCACCTTTGCGGTGCCGTTTGTTGTCTGCCTGTAGCTGTTGGTTCTGAGGACAGGCAGACTGCATCCTGTATGGCCGCCAGCCAGCCCTACCTGCAGACTCTCCTCCTCCCGTGCTGCTGGGTATTCAGGTCCCTCGGCCTACAGGGCCACAGTGACAGGCCTCTGTATTACCAGGACCTGTCTCTCTACCCAGGACCAGCAGCTCCCTCTGGTGGCCCTCACAATGACCACAAGGGGAGAGTTATGGAAGCAGGACATTTGACGGTTTGATTGTCATAAGACGTTGGCAATATCTTCACTAAATCAATCTCTCATATGTTTAACTCTTAGCCTACAATTTCTGCACCCCGACAATCTAATTGACCTAATAATAAAATGCCCATCAAAATCTGTCTAAGCTAGAGATACACTACATGACCGAAAGAAGAGAGGATGTTATGGCAGCCTTTCCACTAGATGTTAGAACATTGCTGCAGGGACTTACTTCCATTCAGCCACAAGAGCATTGAGGTCGGGCACTGATGTTGGGTGATAAGGCCTGGCTCGAAGTCGGTGTTCAAATTAATCCCAAAGGTGTTCGCTGGAGTTGAGGTCAGGGCTCTGTGCAGGCCAGTCACTTTCGTCCACACCGATCTCAACAAACCATTTCTCTATGGACCCCGCTTTGTGCACGGGGGCATTGTCATGCTAAAACAAGAAAGGGCCTTCCCTAAACTGTTGCCATAAAGTTGGAAGCACAGATTTTTCTAGAATGTAGCGTTATGCTGTAGCGTTAAGATTTCCCTTCACTGAAACTAAGGGGTCTAGCACGAACCATGAAAAACAACCCCAGACCATTATTCCTCCTCCATCAAACTTTACAGTTGCCACTATGCATTCAGACAGGTAGCATTCTCCTGGCATCGCCAAACCCAGATTCGGCCGTCAGACTGCCGGATGGTGAAGCATGATTCATCACTCCAGAGAACGCATTTCCACTGCTCCAGAACCAAATGGCTGTGATCCTTACAACATTCCAGCCGATGCTTGGCATTGTGTATGGTGATTTTAGGATTGTGTGCATCTGCTTGGCCATGGAAACCCATTTCATGAAGCTCCCGACAAACAGTTCTTGTGCTGTGGTTGCTTCCAGGGACAATTTGAAACTCGGTAGTGAGTGTTGCAACCGAGGACAGACTATTTTTATGCGCTTCTGCACCCGGTAGTCCCATTCTGTGAGGTTGTGTGGCCTACCACTTAGCAGCTGAGTCGTTGTTGCTCCAAGACGTTTCCACTTCACAATAACAGCACTTACAGTTGACCGGGGGCAGCTCTAGCAGGGCAGAAATTTGATGAACTGACATGTTGGAAAGGTGGCATCCTGTGACTGTGCCACGCTGATCTGATCTTCAGTAAGGGCATTCTACTGCCAATGTTAGGCTATGGAGATTGCATGGCTGTGTGCTCAATTGTATACAACTGTCTGAAACAGATGTGACTGAAAGAGCAGAATCCACCAATATGGATTCTTGACACCAAGGTATGTTCACATACATTTGTATCTAGTGTCCCTTTCTAACTAATAGACTATGTTAAAGAGTTTACACTGCATCTTCCAATGAAATGTGGGCAGGTCAAAATCATCTATTAATTTTAAAATGTTGATTACTTCTACATCCCATTGTTATTTTGTGGAGGATAGACTCTTAAGAGTCTTGAAACAGTGTTCCAGTAGGAAACAACATACTTTATTAATTCTGTCTGGTTCACATCTCTTGGTAGAATCACTTCCCTACATCCTCATACATAATAGTAAAATCATGCATTGAAGAGATGGACAAATAGATGTTAATCTATGTTATATTATATAGACAGTAAGCTTTTCAAACAAAGTCCTATGGCAATCTATGGGGAGAGGCAGATAAAAAAAACAACAGGTGGGGCTAGCCCCCATTAGAGGGGTATGTTTGGAGGACCAAGGTAAGGGACTAGGGGTAAATATTGACAGGAGTAGGGTCAGAGGGTCAGGGTTTGGGGATGGGAAAGTTTGGGTGTTGTGCGCATGGTGTAAAATGTAACATACACTTCATATGTATATCTCTAGCAATGCTAAACATAGCTGAGCTCACAAGATAACAGTTTGAATAGTTTAAGCCTTATATGCTGTCCAAAGGCAAATCATCCAGAAATCAAAAGAGAACATTGATCGGTTTGCCTTCCAGGTAACTTAGCTATATGATGATAAAGGAAGAGTGAGATAGACAGAAGGAAAATTGTGTGTATTTTTTGGGGGGGGTGAGATGTCGGAGAGGACACTTGGTGAAGAAGGCCATCAGGTGCTGTGGTTTACTCATCTGCAAAATATAGAGAAAAGAGTCAACCATATGTGCCAAACTATCATGCAATGTATTCAGATGAACAGTCTAGAGACACAGTAGACAGACATGTGATCCAAAGCGTTGTCTATATATTGTACATCTGTCTGTTTGTTATTGAGTTTCTATCTAACACTCACTCTTGTACTCCTTCAGCTGCATCATCCTGGGGTAAGATGCCATCCTCTGACGGAGTACTGTGGGAAACAAACAGTAACATGAGACAACTATCCCATCACCACCACAATGTACCTACCAGACATAACGTTCTTGAGAAGAGAGGAAAATAAGAGAAGAGAGAGGGAAAGAAGAGAGGGAAAGAAGAGAGAGGAGAGGGAAAGAAGAGAGAGGAGAGGGAAAGAAGAGAGAGGAGAGGGAAAGAAGAGAGAGGAGAGGGAAAGAGGAGAGGGAAAGAGGAGAGAGAAAGAAGAGAGAGGAGAGAGAAAGAAGAGAGAGGAGAGGGAAAGAAGAGAGAGGAGAGGGAAAGAAGAGAGGAGAGGGAAAGGAGAGAGGAGAGGGAAAGGAGAGAGGAGAGGGAAAGAAGAGAGAGGAGAGGGAAAGAAGAGAGAGAAGAGGGAAAGAAGAGAGAGGAGAGGGAAAGAAGAGAGAGGAGAGGGAAAGAAGAGAGAGGAGAGGGAAAGACGAGAGGAGAGGGAAAGACGAGGAGAGGGAAGACGAGAGGAGAGGGAAAGAGGAGAGGGAAAGAGGAGAGGGAAAGACGAGAGGAGAGGGAGGGAGAGGGAAAGAGGAGAGGGAAAGCGAGAGGAGAGGGAAAGAAAGAGAGAGGAGAGGGAAAGAAGAGAGAGGAGAGGGAAAGAAGAGAGAGGAGAGGGAAAGACGAGAGAGGAGAGGGAAAGACGAGAGGAGAGGGAAAGACGAGAGGAGAGGGAAAGACGAGAGGAGAGGGAAAGACGAGAGGAGAGGGAAAGACGAGAGAGGAGAGGGAAAGAAGAGAGCAATGGTGAATTTATATTAAATACTTGGTTTAGGGGGTGGGGTGGAAGAAATAAGAGCGGGAGAGACAAGAGACAAAGTTATGAGGAGGTGGTGATAGTGGGAGTGAGGAGATGGTGGTGGGGGTGAGGAGGTGGTGTGGGGGTTTGGAGGTGTTGGTGGGGGGTAAGCTCACCTGGCTGAGGTGTGGGGAGAACAGGGGGCTTCTCCTGGGCCATCTGGAAGAGCAGCCAATAACGCGCCCAGGTCTCAAAGCCCTGAGGGACACAGTCAGGGTTCAGGGTAAGATAGGGTTGGGTGATATGGTATTTTATGTTTTGAATAATACAGTGCCTTGTGAAAGTATTCGACCCCCTTGAACTTTGCGACCTTGTGCCACATTTCAGGCTTCAAACATAAAGATATAAAACTGTATTTTTTTGTGAAGAATCAACAACAAGTGGGACACAACCATGAAGTGGAACGACATTTATTGGATATTTCAAACTTTTTTAACAATTCAAACACTGAAAAATTGGGCGTGCAAAATTATTCAGCCCCCTTAAGTTAATACTTTGTAGCGCCACCTTTTGTTGCGATTACAGCTGTAAGTCGCTTGGGGTATGTCTCTATCAGTTTTGCACATCGAGAGACTGACATTTTTTCACATTCCTCCTTGCAAAACAGTTCGAGCTCAGTGAGGTTGGATGGAGAGCATTTGTGAACAGCAGTTTTCAGTTCTTTCCACAGATTCTCGATTAGATTCAGGTCTGGACTTTGACTTGGCCATTCTAACACCTGGATATGTTTATTTTTGAACCATTCCATTGTAGATTTTGCTTTATGTTTTGGATCATTGTCTTGTTGGAAGACAAATCTCCGTCCCAGTCTCAGGTCTTTTGCAGACTCCATCAGGTTTTCTTCCAGAATGGTCCTGTATTTGGCTCCATCCATCTTCCCATCAATTTTAACCATCTTCCCTGTCCCTGCTGAAGAAAAGCAGGCCCAAACCATGATGCTGCCACCACCATGTTTGACAGTGGGGATGTGGGGTCAGGGTGATGAGCTGTGTTGCTTTTACGCCAAACATAACGTTTTGCATTGTTGCCAAAAAGTTCAGTTTTGGTTTCATCTGACCAGAGCACCTTCTTCCACATGTTTGGTGGCTTGTGGCAAACTTTAAACGACACTTTTTATGGATATCTTTAAGAAATGGCTTTCTTCTTGCCACTCTTCCATAAAGGCCAGATTTGTGCAATATATTGTTGTCCTATGGACAGAGTCTCCCACCTCAGCTGTAGATCTCTGCAGTTCATCCAGAGTGATCATGGGCCTCTTGGCTGCATCTCTGATCAGTCTTCTCCTTGTATGAGCTGAAAGTTTAGAGGGACGGCCAGGTCTTGGTAGATTTGAAGTGGTCTGATACTCCTTCCATTACAATATTTTCGCTTGCACAGTGCTCCTCGGGATGTTTAAAGCTTGGGAAATCTTTTTGTATCGCTTTTAACGGACCTCTGAGACTATCACAGTGCAGGTGCATTTATACGGAGACTTGATTAAACACAGGTTGACTGTATTTATCATCATTAGTCATTTAGGTCAACATTGCATCATTCAGAGATCCTCACTGAACTTCTGGAGAGTTTGCTGCACTGACCGTAAAGGGGCTGAATAATTTTGCACGCCCAATTTTTCAGTTTTTGATTTGTTAAAAAAGTTTTAAATATCCAATAAATGTCGTTCCTCTTCATGATTGTGTCCCACTTGTTGTTGATTCTTCACAAAAAAATACAGTTTTATATCTTTGTTTGAAGCCTGAAATGTGGCAAAAGGTCGCAAAGTTCAAGGGGGCCGAATACTTTCGCAAGGCACTGTAAATGTTCTAAATAGGCTTAGTGAGTATCTTATGAGCCTAGGGTGGCAACACATACATTGTAAGTGATTTCAATGGGGCTTTCTCCACTTATACTGTTCAATCTAACTCCAAACTAAAATAATTTTCAGCATTTTCAACCATTTCTGGATTTCCTGCACTTTATTTATAATTTCCACACTGTGCCACACAGCGTGATATGGGCAAAAATTGGTTAACTTTTGGAATCATGGAAATATAACAATTGTTCTGATTCTATAGTTGGAATATAGTGGGCAGAACCTTGAATACATTGTTGTTTGACAAGACACTGACTGAATAAGCCATTGAGGAATTATTGACAGGGTAGGAACCAAAGTGTTGGTCTGTGTTTCCAAGTGACCCTCATTAGATGTTAAATTACATGTTGTTTTCTTACTTCATATAGCAAGCTAACCAACATATTCCTGCTTCGCCTTTTCCTCTCTGATAAGATACCGTTGCACAAAAATGCTAATCTAGGTCTACACCAGCACTGGTACCAGACAGTATTTCCTAACTAGCTACGTTCACTCTGACTGTTAGTACATTTAGCCAGCTAACTAGCGATTAGAGGCTAACAGTAATTATTTTTTACAACACCTTGCCAAGAATAGAAACTAGCAGACAGTCGTTTGCAGACAGCAAGATACAAACACTAAGTGTAATTATAGAGTGCTAGTGGAAAGTGAATGTTGCATCCATTTGACCATGCGGAGTGAACGGCAAGAAAGTGCTCATGACTCAGTGGTTGAGCAACTGCTCTCTCCTTGAGTGACAGGGGCAGGGCTTGGTGTGGTTAGCAGCACGTAGCAGCAAGAGAGAGAGAGATGACTTAAGTAGCAAACAGAGTAAACTATAAAAACAGACATTATACGCGCCGGAGTATCTATCACATTTGGTTTAGAAGGTCATTTAAAAACTCAAATTGGTCCTTGCATCATTACCGGTATATAGTAAAACACTGTACACCGCCCAGCCATTTGGTAAGATACTGTAAGGTAACGTGGACCATGTCATGATTATTTATGGAGATTCATACATGTGTCTTAGGGTTTTATCAGGGTCCCTATACAGTGCACTACTTTTGATCACAGCCTTATGACCCTGGTCAAAAGTAGTGTACTAAAGAGGAATAGGGTGCCATTTGGGATGCATGTAAGTCTCACCTCCCACTCAGTCACCTCCACCTGTTTCTTCAGGCTCTGCAGGTTGGCCAGGAACGTCTCGTTGAACTGGGGCAGCTGGGGGTTCTTAACAATACAATAATTATTTAAACTGATCCTGTCTTTGTAGAGGGGACTTCAACGCAAAGGGTGGATTCATTGATTAATATTAATTAACTAATTTACCTGCAGCAGATTCTTCACTTGCTCCTCCAGGCTCACAATTGCAACTGCAGTGGCCTCCAGGTTCTGATGGGAGAGCAGACAGTCAGACAGACAAAAATACACAATACTCATCTTTTTATTTTAATTTCAAAGGAGCAGGAAGAGGGAGCTTAGTCCTAGGAGACACAAGTTGACATTTGCAAGTGAGCTTGTTGCTGCCATCTAGTGGCTGTTTCCCCTCAGTTCATAAAAGCCTTTAAGACAGCC